>NC_053157.1:245632061-245730317 GCF_016835505.1 Polypterus senegalus | reverse complement strand
CCCATTTTTTTTTAAACCCTTTTTTTTAAAAATCCTAACAAAAAAAAATTTCAAAAAATTTAACTCCTATTTATTTGGAATTCTAAACACCCAGAAAAAAGAGCGCCCCTCAAAATAAAAGACAGAAGGTGGCATGGCTCACCTAACTTCCAGTTTTATTACTGGCGCAAATATCAGGCGATAAGAACCTGGCACAAATAGAAGAACATACACAGCATGGACCAATAGAAGTGAAATCTGCAGTACTTCTTTGTATTCCTTGCTTTGTGCTCCAATAAACACACGTTATCGCAATACACTAATAACCCAATTGTGCTCCACTCACTTAGAATCTGGAACCAATGTAGAAAGCATTTTAAGACGGAGAAGCTTCTTTCTGTGGCACCCCTGCAAAAGAACCACCTCTTTCAACCTCACAAAATATGCAGTTTTTAATATCTGGAAAAAATTTGGAGTTAAGTTGCTTAGGATCTTTAAAGACAACGCTTTGCATCCTATGAACAATTCATTCCAAATTTAACATTCCAGCTACAAATTTCTTTCACTATCTTCAAATCAGGAACTTTGTTAAACAGAACCTTCCAGATTTTCCTCATCTTGCACCCTCATCCACGCTGGAAAAATTATTGCTCAATTTCAAGGAGTTAGACTCCATCTCTACAATATATAAAATCATTTTACAACCTTCCTTTCAAAGATCCAAGAGGACACTGGGAAAATGACCTCTCAATTAATATATCAGAAAAGGAGTGAAAGTAGCAATGCAGAGAATTCACTCAAGCTCCATATGCAAGCATACAATTATACAACTCAAAATTATATATCGAAAGCACATCTGTCTCGACTAAAACTCCCCAAAATGTTTCCAGGGGCATGAGCAAACCCTCCGAACGTTGCAACCAAGTTCCAGCCTCCCACTGAGTCACATGTTCTGGGCCTGCACCAAATTAACATTATTCTGGACAAAAATTTTAATTACCTCTCAGACAGTCTTGGACTCACAATCCCTCCTAACCTATTAACAGCTGTGTTTGGTGTTCTTCCAGAGGGCTTAAAGTGGAGAAAGACAAACAAATTGTGATTGCATTACTACACTGTTGGCACGCAGACTTATTCTGATAAACTGGAAGAACCCAAACTCTCCTTTTTAAGTCAGGGAAACTGATGTGTTATATTATTTAAAATTGGAAAAATCAAATACTTAGTTAGAGGATCTGGCAGACTTTTTTTAAAACATGGCAGGATCTAATCAGTAATATTTTGAAATGATTTTATAAAGCACAGAGAATTTGTTGATTTAGGTATTTTACAAGCCTTAAATTTTACACGCTTTGGCTTGCTCTCTCTCTCAGGGTGGGGATCGATCTGTTCTTAGCATAATTCTTTTTTTGTAAAAAACTTGATTGCTATGTATTGATTGTAATAAAATTAATAAATGATTAAAAAAAAAAAAAAAAAAAAACATTTTGGCGATTCGCAGGATTTTGGGGAATCTGGTAAAATATTGAACTATTGAGTGAGGCAAAAGAAATCAGAGATGTCCTAAGAAAAAGGATAAAAATCCTGGCACGCTCCTTTACCTCTTCCCGCATGGGAGGAAACGGTATGGGGAAAACTGCGCTATAGAATTGAGATGTGGGTGGATTTAGCACAATATTGGCAAAGTTTAGGCCCCCAACACCAGTGAATGTATTAGCCGACTTAAGAAATGTCAGGTGTCTGTAAAAGAATTCATAACGGGTTTGCAGACGCTGGGTGGGTTTTACTAACGGCAGTTAGATGTTGTCAGGGTATTGTATACTGGTTAATGTTATATCATCCACTCGCTAGGGGACTCAGTGAGATATATTTCTAGTTGCTGGGTCGGAACTAGAGGTGGCATGCAAAGGAGCACATGGAGTATACTGTTTTCACTGCATTCTTTAAAAAACGAAAAACCACAAACTAATGCCTCCTGTAAAAATCAAGACATGGGGAAGTTTATCTGTAAATTTTAAAACAACCCCTTTTTTAAGTAGGGACTGAGTTAATTTATTAAAAAAGGAATCAAACTCAAACCCCCAAACTTTCCCCGGGGAACTAAAAAATTTGAATTTACACAAAATGGGGATGGAAAAATAGCCTTAATTTAGGGTGCGGGCTTTGGTTTTTTCCAAAACCTTGGGTAAAAAGAAAAGAATTAAAGAATTTAAAAAGTAAAAAAAAAAACCAAAAACCATGGGGGGCGAAGAATCATAAAAAAGACCATTGTAAGCCAAAAAGAAAGAGAACTGAAGGATAAAACAAGGCTTTAAAAAAATCCCCCCCTAAGAGGTTTGGGCCCGGGGCCCAGTTAAAAAGGGGGGTAAAATTTTGGGTTTTGGGCAAAAGTAAAATAAAATTAAAAAGGGGGTAAATTCCCCCTAAAGAACCGTAAATTCGGGAAGGTTTACATCAGGATCCCCCTATTTTAATTCCTTTGGGGAAACCCCTTTTTTAAAATTTTACCCCGGGGCTGTTTGCTTTTAAAAGGCCCCTTTTGGAAAAAACCCCCAAAAAATTTTAACGAAAGCACAATTTTGGGCCCGGGGGGGGGAAAAAATTTGTGAATGTTGGGAGGTGAAAAGAGAAAAAAAAATTAAAAAACCCAAAAAATAAAAAACCCCCCTAAGAAAATTTTGGGGAAAACAAGTCAGTTAAGTTTTCTAGGTAAAAACCCCGGGGTTTCGGGGCCAAAAAAAAAAATTAGTGGTTGCGCCCAATAAAAAAGGGGGGGGAAAAGGGGTTAAAACATGGGAAAAAATTCCAAATTAGAAGGGGTTCGATGCTACTTAAGAAAAAGGGGGTTGGGATCAAAAAAAAAGAGTTTTTGGAACTAAGAACGACTCTAAACAACCTAGAATTTAACCCCGGGGAAACCATGACAGCCCCCCGACACGGAATTGGCAGGGACGAAAAAGAAAGAGGGAAACGGGGAAAACCTAAAGAGACTTGAGGCAGTAAAAAAGAAAAACCCCATGGAAAAAGTTAAAAGATTAGCGGAAAACAACGGTTGATCACAACCGAAACCACTGAAAAAGAAAGTGGACTTTTAAAGTGAGAGAAAGATTTTGTGAGTCAGGGCCAACAAAAAGGGGGTTGAAGGAAAAGCTTTAACGTCATTGAAGGGAAAAAAAAAAAAATCCCGGAAGGGAGGGGCCGGGTTTAAGGGGTTTCGGGCAAGCAGAAAAAAAAAAGGGGGGCTAAAAAGGATGAACTAATTGGGGAAAAATTTAAAAAGGAGGCCTAAAAAAAAGATACCTAAATTTAAATTTGGGAAAATTTTTTGTGTAAAAGACGTTGGGCTAAAAACCCGGGATTCCAAAAAAAACCCCAAAGAAAAATTAAAAGGAAAAGGAGAAAAAGGATAAGAAAAGGGGGTGGGGTGGGGTTTTTGAGGTGGGGAAAAAGATAAAAATTTAAAATTTTGGGGAAGAAAAACGGAAAATAAGGAGCCCTCGCCCCCCAACGAAAGGCCTCCAAATCCATGATTAGATGAAAAGGGGGGTATTTTGATAAAATATTATTAGGAGGGAAATTTTTAGAAAGTGAAACAACGGGGTTGAATAAAGAAAAAGCCCTTGCAAGATCATACCCAAAAAGGGAGAAAATGGGAATCAGAGAGTACCACTCCAAGGTCATACAATGTTTCCCAGGAAAAGGAGGGAGAAAAAAGGAGAAACAGAAGACATATCCAGCTACTGCCTGAAGGAGTTCAAGATGAGACGTTTAAAACAACGAGTACTGATCAACCTACACAGAAAGTCCAGCAATGTATGGACCCTGATATACCGGTTGAGGCAGTTACAATAACACCTACTATCACAAGGTCAGGCAGAGTTAGTAAGCCTGCGGTTCGCTTGGACTTGTAAAAGGATTACAGTATTACTGTAAAATGTAACAGATACCAAAAGTAGAATGTTTATGTGGGTGTTATGTTAATTTGATTATAACACAACATAGTAGTGCATGTCTGAATAGTGGATGTTGAACAGTTGAGTCAGTAACATGCAATGTTGAACAAATATTAGGGTGTATTGTTATAGGTCACTGTTTTGTGGCAAACAAGTTCTAAATAATGGTTTACGGTCTTTACAGGTCCTGTATAATGAAAAAAAAAAGAGGTTGTGAGTGATGTTGGGTTCACATGTTAATGGTAATAGAAATGCTACCCTAAGGAATTGACTTAAAAGGGGGAGGTGTCAGGGTATTGTATACTGGTTAAGGTGTTATACCATCCACCCGCTAGGGGGCCTCAGTGAGTTATATTTCTAGTTGTAGGCACCAGCGAAGCTGGGTCGGAACTGTTAGGTGGCATGTGCACAAAGGAGCACATGGAGTTTGTATACTGTTTCACTGCATTCTTAATAAACGAATGCCTCCTGGTAAATAAATACAAGACAGATGTCTGGACAGCTTGGTAGACGAAAACGAAAGGGAGACTAAGAAAATGCACATGGACTTGGCGGGTGCGTTAGGGCGGGCCTCAATGGCTGAATCCCAGGTAGCTGTACTATTGCCGCGGGTACAGCGGGCCGAGGGGTTGGCGTAGAAGGCAGCCTTATGCATAGCCAAAGTGAAATCCCAGGTAGCTGTATTATTGCCGCAGGTACAGGGAGCCGACGGGATGGCGGAGAAGGCAGCCTTTTGCATAGCCAAAGTGAATGCGAAAAAGAAGTGCAAACCGGATGTTGCGAAGGTTAAAGCGCTTGTAGCTGCAGCGAACGTCCATGAGTGGGATCCCGAGACATGGGATGGCAACATTTGGGACGATGATTATGATGTAGTTGATCAGCCAGACCTTAATCCCCCGAGTTTTCAAGCTAAACCCGTGGTACGTCGTAAACTTTGTGGTGACGCCCACGGTAATGTCAGGAGAGGAGATGTTTGTGAAGATTATACTGCACAAGAAAGGGAAGGATTTAGATGAAGTTACGCCCAAGGGCGAAATGAGCCAGTAGATACATGGCTGGTACGCATGCATGATGCAGGAGCAGGACATGTGAAACTGGATGGGGAGGATGGTGTGGAATTTAACAGGGGGAGTAAATAGAAAGGAATTATGGGGAGCGCTAATTAACGCTAAAGTCCCTAAGGGAGAAATAGATGGACAGCCCACAGGGGTACTCTTAGACATGGCCAAAAAGAAGGGACTTGTGGATAAGTCCGGAGGGATAAAGAAGCGAGTGGCAAAGGCAGAAGTTCATTCGCTTCTTACCTTTGCTGAATGGGAAAAATTGAATAAAAAAAACGGGATGAAGTTGGCTCCTCATCTTCATCTTCGGAGAGCTCCTCCGAGGAGGAAGAAGAGGAGCAAACCAAAAAGAAAAGCATTAACGTAGCTCAAGTGACATAATTTCTTAAAAATAAATTTAATACCATGATTTAAGTACTTTTAGTTGGCATGGGTTTCCTTCCTTGCAGCAATAGGATTTCGTAAAATTATCAAGAAAGCGTAATTAACGTAAATATAGACAATTAGAAGAAGTGCGAGCTTTTGGTAAATTAGAAAAGTACTATAATAAGAATTCGGATATTAAAATGTGGAATTTTGAAAAGGTTAACTTGCTTCAAATACTTGGGCTTCATGTTACTCCCTGTTAAAAACAATTCGAGTTGTTTTCATAGTCTGATAAGTAAAACAGCCTTCAGAAAAATGTAGGAGGAAAGCACCAAAAAGAAAAATTAAGCGATAGAAAAATGTTTGAGTATATAGATTTGTGTGCAAATATGTATATATCTGTACTTATATTTGTGGGGAAAGAATAACAAGGGTTGAAAAGAATATCATGCGTGAAAAAAGAAAAGTGCACTGTATTTAACTTCAAAGGTACCTGGCGCTCGCTAATGTCTGAGTGTGTGAATATGTCTGTGCTGAACTTATTCAATGTGTGTGCCTGTATATTATGTGTATGCCTGAGCATTAATTGTTCTCTCTGTGTGTGTAAATATGTTTGTGCTAAAAATGTGTGAGCGTACCTGTTATTTGTTCTGTGGGTGCGTACGTGTGTTTGGGAGTAAGAAAGCAAAAACATGGAGACTTCTGGGTAATGTAGTTCGATTATGATTTGCTGAAGCTGCCGTGTGCATATAAACTTCCAGAGTTCTGAGTAAATATGAGTTAAAATAAATTTGAGTATTTGTAACATTTGATAAAATGAAAAATGCATTCACTTTTGATAATAAGTGACAAAACTGAGGTAAAGTTGAATGTGTTAAAACAATGGTTTGGGTGATTTTATGTAGTAAAGGGATCCCTATGTGTGTATGTTAAATAAGTTTCAGAGTGCTTAAAAGTATGTGTAAAAAATATGTGGTGTTGTTTGCAAGGATTAAATAATTGATATTAATGTGTGTGAGAATGTAAATGTAAATGTTGAAATTAAAAGAGCTCTTAATTCTAAATTAAAAAAAAAAGATTTGAACGGGTGGTGTAAAAAGGTCTCCAGATTAAGCATATTATATGAGCACCCCTTTTATTTGAGTACTGGCCAGACTCTGATAAAAGGGAGGATTTGAATTAAAATGAGTAAATTTCGATTGAAGGAGACATTCTTTTAGCAAAATGAAGCTGAAGAAAAAACAGGGAATAAATGCAGATAATTTGAATATTATGTCAATGTTATTGGGGCCAATTTTTGTAATGATTTATTATTGAGTACATTTCTCTTTGTGATACATTGATTGACTTTATTTTAATAATGACTTGGGACATGTTTTTTTAATTGAGTGGAAATTGCAACCGCAGCCAAACTGGAAACAGCTATAAAGGAGGACTTGAACTTTGTGCTTATCAATTTAAATTTTTACTCTGACTGTTTAAAGACAAATTGATTTAGACAAGCACAGACTGGATTGAAATGACCGTTTGTTTCACTGTTAGCAATATTTTTAATAGGGGTACCCCCAACGAAACAGATCTGACATCTTATGACATATTGTTTTTTGGATCCATAAGTAGCTACCAATGAAGAATTAATATGCTGACTATTTAAATGAGCCTTTTTAAGTCTTTACGTCTGCAGGTGAAAGCTGTTTTTTCCTAGTGCATCGTAGATGACAGCATTTGAAGTTGAACCAGAGATTGGGCTGTGATAAAGGTCTGCAGATAAACTAATTATCTGACTCCAAGGAGAACCCAGCCATACAAAAAAAAGGAATCAAGTCATGAATCAGGCCATCGATCAGCTGACTACTGGACAACGCACCTCGATTCCAGTTCCAGACATCATGGATACCTGCTGCCAAGAGCTCAACTATGCTGGTGATGTTTGAGCCCAAAAGATCATCGTGGATTCCGAATCATAGATGACATCTGCCTACTTGGGTCCTTTTGCTTGGGATGTTGGACCCCAACACCTGCTTTGGTCCTTATTAGAGAAGAAAATCTGTCACACTTTTACTCTGCAGGGCTCAATGTTCTTGCTGGAGCCTGCTTTGACTGTCCACTTGTTTGACAAATAGCAACATCTTTTAAATTAAAAGTATTTGAACTGTAAAGTATGAAAGGTATAGAAGGGAAAGCTAATTATTTGTAGACAAAGCAGAATATAGGGATTCCTAAATAATATGTATTTAATGAATGTTTGTATTAATTCATAGTGGTTATTTTTAGATAAATGTTTTGATATGCCTTCTGATATTTTGTATGAGATAATAAGTCACCTTTAAGGACCAATGATTTGGTTATTTGTAAAGTTAATCAGAATTGAATCTAATCTAACATAAGGGATCTATTAGAGATTGTTAAGTGATTGTCATTGAAGGGACAATGCACTATTACTAGTCAGGGTCAGTCCAGTTTAGATATTCTAGGTTATTGATTGTAGTATTATAGCAAATAATGTAGAGCTTTACATTTAGGTACATTTAATTAATTGAAAAGAATAATAGTAAGCATATGGGATGACACACATGACTAGTATTTTGGGGATAAGGGACACATACTATAGGTCAGGACATCTATAGCTTTTAGAAGAGGATAAAACAGTTTAGGCTAGCATGTTGATGGTGATACAGGTCAAATGATTAACATCATGGCTTGATGAGTATATATGTTATGGAAATCAGTGAAATGAAGTAATAATTCGGCCCATAGGAGATGGAGTGTCTTATACATACAGTGGTGAGTGTGTGGTCTGTGAATTAAAAAGCCCAGATGAAGTCTGAAGATCTCTGAAGATATGAATCCTTAATAAGAAGCTTGGTTATAACCCTTGAAATTGAAATGAATGTGACCTCAAAAATGACCCAGTGATTTGCATTTTGGAAGGTAGTGCTGACATCTTCCGAAGGGAGGATTGACACCTACTGTCCACAAAATGGCTGAATTAATGTGATAAAGGTGGCTCAAGGTTGAGACCACAGCTGGGTGTATATTTGGGCAATTTTATGAATGAGTGTGTTAAGATGTGAGCATGGTGAGGTGTGTAAGGACTTTATCTCTGATTATCATTGTGCACAGCGGTGGCAACCTAAAACTGAGAACTTTTGAGTTATTTAAGATAAATATTTATGCCATCTGTATCATCACCAATAATATTAATTAGTATTAGCTTTATTTGAACCTGGGAATCATAGGGGATTCATGTTAGTGAAGCAGAATTCACTCTCTTGAATGGTATTTTGTTGCTTATTACCAGTTTCCTAATTAGTTATTACTAGACTACTAACTATTACTTGTCAAACAGGTGTGCATCCAATTTCTTAAACCATGGACACCTTCAGTTAAAGATTTTTATTCTTTTCTTGATGACAATGTGGATGATGAAATACCAAATCAGAAGAAACTCCTTGGGTGAAGTGCTAGTAACCGCTCCTCAGGGAGGTGACCCTCTATGGTGCGCAAAGTACCTGGGTTGAAGAAAAAAAAATGTAATTTTACTGGAAAAATATTACTCCAAGCGAAGAAAAAGCACTTATTATGGACAATTGTTTTATTATTATTGTTTTAATGACTATATTCAACTGTTATGTATTTTGTGCTTTACGAAAAATTGCAATCAGAACAAGAAGGGCAAGAGCGCTGGGTTTGCGCTGAGCGAGGGACCGATTGTAATGAAAGGATTTTTCTCTGTAAAAAGCAAAGGTGAAATAAAGAGAGCAGATGTGAACCCAGCTGCATTACTAATGTTTTGGGAGAAACAGCCAGGAATGTTCTAAAGATACAGCCAAGGCTATGTAAGGAGTTGTTTTTCACTTCGTGAGGCTTTTTTCACATGTAAGCATATTACTGTGTCTTCTGGTATCAGGCACTAGTCTCAAGGCCGAGTAGAAGGAAAAAGCGCCGTGTCCCATGGAAGGAGGGGGTGTGAGAAACTGATCACTTGTGCATGCACTGCTTCCACGTAGACCGCTTTTGGGCAAGGACACCTAATTAGTATATAAGGTAAGGTTCCGCCCAGTTTCTTTGGAAGCTCAACCGTAGGGAATGTGCACACCTGTTTGGTATTTGGTAGTAGGCTAACGAGTTGATCCTCTGACGAGACTGACATGCGGGCTCCCTCAGTCTACTGGTCTAGGATGATAGCTTTGTTTCTTTTGATATACTGTAAGCATGAGTTCCTTTTGATGTATGTTACTGTAAGTATAAGTTTGTCTCTTTAAATATATTACTGTAAGCATATATATTTGTTTCTATAATCTATTGTTACTGCATTACACTATTCATATGTATTTATATGTTATAATTGAATAAGTAAATTTTATTTAAGTAACGGACCTCTTCTCTCATTTTTGCCCAAAACAGAACCCCTCTTAATTCTTTAGATTTTTGTTTATCATTGGCTGAGCTTTCAAAGTAGCAACTTTTGTTTAATATCTGACATGCCTTATGGACACAGTAGTATTTCAGCAGTGACATTAAGTTTATTGGATTAACCGAAAATATGCAATATGCATCATAACAAAATTAGACAGGTGCATAAATGTGGGCACCCCAACAGAGATATGACATCAATACTTAGTTGAGCCTCCTTTTGAAAATCTAACAGCCTCTAGATGTCTCCTATAGCCTTTGATGAGTGTCTGGATTCTGGATGGAGGCATTTTTGACTATTCTTCTATACGAAATCTCTCCAGTTCAGTTCGATTTGATGGCTACCAAGCATGGACACCCTGCTTCAAATCATCCCATAGATTTTTGATGATATTCAAGTCGGGAGACTGTGACGGCCATTCCAGAACATTGTACTTCTTCCTCTGCATGAATGCTTTTGTAGATTTCGAACTGTGTTTTGGGTCATTGTCTTGTTGGAATATCCAACCCCTGTGTAACTTAAACTTTGTGACTGATGCTTGAACATTATCCTGAAGAATTTGTTGATATTGGGTTGAGTTCATCCGACCCTCGACTTTAGCAAGGGCCCCAGTCCCTGAACTAGCCACACAGCCCCACAGTATGATGGAACCTCCACCACATTTGACAGCAGGTAGCAGGTGTTTTTCTTGGAATCTGGTGTTCTTCTTCCGTCATGCAAAGCGCTTTTTGTTATGACCAAATAACTCTGTTTTTGCCTCATCAGTCCAAATGAATTTGTTCCAAAATGAATCTGGCTTGTCTAAATGAGCATTTGCATACAACAAGCGACTCTGTTCGTGGCGTGAGTGGAGAAAAGAATTATTTCTCATCACCCTGCCATACAGATGTTCTATGTGCAAATTGCGCTGAATTGTAGAACGATGTACAGATACACCATCTGCAGCAAGATGTTCTTGTAGGTCTTTGGAGGTGATCTATGGGTTGTCTGTAGTCATTCTCACAATCCTGACTCCGCATATGCCGCTCCTGTATTTTTCTTGGCCTGCCAGACCTGCTGGGTTGGTTTAACAGCATCTGTGCCTGTGGCCTTCTATTTCCTGATTCCATTCCTTACAGTTGAAACTGACAATTTAAACCTCTGAGATAGCTTTGTGTAGCCTTCCCCTAAACCATGAGACTCAACAATCTTTGTTTTCAGATCTTTGGAGAGTTGCTTTGGGGATCCCATGCTGTCTGTCACTCTTCAGAGGTGAGTCAAAGGGAAGCACATCTTGCAATCGACCACCTTAAATACCTTTTACCACTCATAATTGGACACTCCTGTCTATGAAGTTCAAGGCTTAACGAGCTCATCCAACCAATGTGGTGTTGCAAGTAATCAGCATTGAGCAGTGACAGGCATTCAAATCAGCAAAATTATAAGGGGACCCACATTTGTGCACAGCCAGTTTTTCACATTTGATTTAATTTTATACAACTAAATACTGCTTCACTAAAAATCTTTGTTTGGAAAACGCCCCAGTACTCAGATGTTCCTAGGAAATGAAAGACATACCACTATTATCTTTTTTGTTGAAAGTCAGGTAAATTATTATGCAGGCTGACAGGGGTTCCCAAACTTTTTCATATGACTGCATGTATGTGTGTGTTGTTATTTAGGGTGCAGGAGTAGACCAATCCAACTCCCAATTCCTGTCCTTCCATTTTCTTTCTCCACGTAACCAATCATCACACAATGAGCTCTGTAATAAATGTTAAACCAGCTGTAAGCTTAGAAATCTGAATCTTCAAAACTTTCAAGGAACATTGAAAAATCTTCATTATACATCTTTAATGATTCCATCCATCCATCCATCTAGTCATGCCAGTCCCAGCAAGCATCGAGCACAAGTCAGACATTTAATGAGCTGCAGAATTAGGTAAATACAAGGATTGAAAAGATGCATTTTAACCTCCTCAGTGCTTTGTGTGTCCTTTAGTGTTAATCTGGTGGTCCAAAGCAACTCATACACACATAATGACACTTTAATGTTTGCATTTGTACCAAAACAAATCAATTTCAGAGACTCCAAAGTAACAGCACAGCCTGCAGAGGTCAATTTGTACTTTATCATTAAATAGATAAGCATTAACATCTTCAAATATACTTATTTCATTTTAGGATTTTAGGTAGCAACAACACGTCTTGACGGACCTCAATGTGGTGTTGGTTTATCATCAGGCAAACATCATCACCTCACGTATGCCAGCAATCAAAGTGAGCAGAACTGAAGAGCCAGTTAGCATAAAATGAATCTCTTAGATGGAAGAGAAGGAAACGAGTCTTCAGATGGTCACCCACAGGCAAAGGAGAACATAAAAACTCCACATGAACAACAATGGGACATGAGATTTGAACTCACGTGACTGAATCTGAGGCAGAAGGTGTGGTAACCACTGCACCACAATGCTGGCCTAATACATAAATAGATGTAGAGTTTAATTTTAATGTTATTGATTCATCAACTATATTTATGATTTGATTGATTTTAAGTCCTTATAAGAAGGTTTCCAATCACAAGGGCTTCCTCATCACATTTACTAGATGATATAAATGCACAGGCACAGTAGAAATGGGATCCTCAAGTTAAGAGCCATGTGCTCAGCTTGTAAAGTGACCAACAGGGCACCTCACCAAAGAGCTGATGGCTTCTTATAAGTCACCCCCTGTGAAAAGACCCCCAATGTCAGCCTCTGTGATCCTGCAGCTCTTCTCTTCATGTAGGACTGAAGTCTCTGGAGAGTCAGACTCTGTGAAAGGTTGTGCTTGGACACAAAGTGACAGAGAGATAGAAATATGAAGACCCCCAGGCACAGGATGACTAAAGCCTTTAAAGACACTCAGCACATTGTGTTCTGCTCATTCTTGGTGGGCTCTGTAGCTGAACTATTCACGGCCGACTTTTCTGACTGAGAAGACCTGAAGACTGTCTGTGGTGAAGAGGAACAGCTGAGACATAAAGTGAGAGCTGGTGAGTCTACCAAAAGTCTTTAAACACCAGTGAGCCCAGTGTGCTGACAAGATGTGGCAGTGGGTATGGTCGGCAGTGACTGGTGCTTTAGTGGGCTTCAGCAGGTCACTGCTCATCAGTTTGTGTCACATTTGAACCATCCTGTCCTAGTAATTACTGCCCAGTGAATGAACTGATGCCATCAAATGCTGTCTTCACTGTCCCCATTCTGTTCTTTTCATGTGCAGGTCCTGAAGCTCCAAATGTCCTCCTGCAGTCATCTAAACATCTGAGCGCTGAGGAGTTTTTACAGGTGAGTTTTTGTTCTTATTTATTTGGTGGACCTGACGAGTATCTGTGACACTTCATGTCCTCTCCTGGTGTGACTGTGTGTGTGTGTCAATGTGTCACACAAGTGCTGGCTCACTTTAATTCATCTCACTTGATGTTTTTTCCCCTTTCTCTGTCCTCTTGTCTTTTTCCACTTTTTTTTTCTCTATTTCTATCACTCTCTCATCTCTTGCTGTTTCTAATTCACGTTCTTCTGTTCCTAAAGCACCACATTTTGAGAATGAAAGATGAGAATGTGAGATCTGCAGTGTCATGCAGAGGGAATTGGGACAATTGTGACTTGAAGTCTGTCACAGTGACGGGCTGATTCTGGTGTGGTGATGGCTGCTCTGAGTCATTGGCTGCTGCCTTTCACCTGACTGAGCTGTCCAGTCTTTACAAACAGATTTGGGCTGAGGGTTCCAGTCACATAGGGAAGAATGAATTAGCATGTGGCATGGAGATATCTGCCCTGATGAGGCCCGAATGGATTTGACTATTAGGGTAGCATCTTGACATGGCAGCAGACAAAGATTCAGCCCCTCTATTCCTATGTGAGGAAAGACATCATCACTTATCATGACATTACACTGTAACGGGCTAAGGACCCTGCCTGGCCGAGGTTCATTTTATACCTCATTCCTTTGTCAAATATATCAACCCCACTCTGAATAGTGTAGACCCCCCAGATGTGAGGCTCAGAATGAAATGATCCAATAGATAGATAGATAGATAGATAGATACTTTATTAATCCACATGGGGAAATTAACATATTCCAGCAGCAGCAGCATACTGTTAAAAACAATATTAATTAAAGAGTGATAAAAATGTAGTGCAAGTTAAAAAATGCAAGGTGGAGAGTGCGAGGCTTCTATAACAGTCTATAATCTTGTGTAATGTTAACGTTTATCCCCCCGGGTGGAATTGAAGAGTTGCATAGTGTGGGGGAGAAACGATCTCCTCAGTCTGTCAGTGGAGCAATATGGTAACAGCAGTCTGTTGTTGAAGCTCCTCCTCTGTCTGGAGATGATCCTGTTCAATGGATGCAGTGGATTCTCCATGATAGGCAGGAACCTGTTCAGCGCCCATCGCTCTGCCACAGATGTAAAACTGTCCAGCTCCGTGCCTATAATATAGCCTGCCTTCCTCACCAGTTTGTCCAGGCGTGAGCCATCCCTCTTCTTTTTGCTGCTTCCCCAGCACACCACCGCATACAAGAGGGTACGCGCCACAGCCATCTGGTAGAACATCTGCAGCATCTTACTGCAGATGTTGAAGGATGCCAGCCTTCTAAGGAAGTATAGTCGGCTCTGTTCTCTCTTGCACAGAGCATCAGTATTGGCAGTCCAGTCCAATCTATCAACCAGCTGCACTCCCAGGTATTTATAGGTCTGCACCCTCTGCACACACTCACCTCTGATAATCACAGGGCCTGTGAGGGGCTTGGTCCTCCTAAAATCCACAACCAGCTCTTTGGTTTTGCTGGTGTTCAGGTGTAGGTGGTTTGAGTTGCACCATTTAACAAACTCCTTGACTAAGTTCTTATACTCCTCCTCCTGCCCACTCCTAATGCAGCCCACGACAGCAGTGTCGTCAGCGAACTTTTGCACATGGCAGGACTCTGAGTTGTATTGGAAGTCTGATGTATGTTGGCTGAACAGGACAGGAGAAAGTACAGTCCCCTGCGGCGCTCCTGAGCTGCCGACCACAATGTCAGACCTGCAGTTCCTAAGACGCACATACTGAGGTCTGTCTGTAAGATAGTCCACGATCCATGCCACCAGGTGTGAATCTACTCCCATTTTAGTCAGCTTGCCCCTAAGGAGCAGAGGTTGGATGGTGTTGAAAGCACTAGAGAAGTCCGGAAACATAATTCTTACAGCACCACTGCCTCAGTCCAAGTGGGAGAGGGATCAGTGTAGCATATAGATGATGGCATCCTCTGCTCCCACCTTCTTCTGATATGCGAACTGCAGAGGGTCAAGGGTGTGGCGGACTTGTGGCCTCAGGTGGTGAAGCAGCAGCCGCTCCATGGTCTTCATCACATGTGACATCAGGGCGACAGGCCTGAAGTCACTCAGCTCACTAGGACGAGATACCTTTGGGACTGGGGTGACACAAGATGTTTTCCAAAGCCTTGGGACTCTTCCCTGTTCCAGGCTCAGGTTGAAGTTGAGCTGTAGAGGACTCCCCAGCTCCAAAGCACAGGCCTTAAGCAGTCGTGGCGATACTCCATCTGGGCCCATTTTGCTGGTACAAAGTCTCCTCAGCTCTCTGCTCACCAGGGCTGCTGTAATTGTGGGTGGGGATGTCTCTCCTATGCTGGTATCAGCAGAATGATGGATGGAGGATGCAGTACTCTGAGGTGAGACCGAGAGTGAGTTAGGGTGGTCAAACCTGTTAAAAAAGTTGTTCATCAACTCTCGCCACGTCTCTCTCGATGGTGGCACCCCACTTCGAGCTGCAGCCAGTTATGATCTTCATCCCATCCCACACTTCCTTCATGCTGTTATTCTGTAACTTCTGCTCCAGCTTTCTCCTGTACTGCTCCTTCACCGCCCTGAGCTGGACTTGGAGTTCCTTCTCCACACACTTCAGCTGTCCATAAAGAAGTTGATGTAGTCAGTAGTGTAGTCAACAGCCTCCTCAATGTTCTCACTATGTGACCCCTGCAGTATATCCCAGTCTGTAGTTACAAAGCAGTCTCTCAGAGCCTGCTCTGCCTCATGGGACCACTTCCTGAATGAGTGTGTGGTTGTAGGTAGCTCCCTCACTATTTGTTTGTAGTGAGGCTGAAGCAGAACCAGGTTATTATCTGCTTTCCCAAGCACAGGCAGCTGGGTGGCGCTGTATGTGTCTTTAACATTTGCATACAGTAGGTCAATAGTCCTATTTCCCTGTGTGTTACAATCCATATACTGGGAGAAGGCAGGTAATGTTTTGTCCAGCGTCACATGGTTAAAGTCTCCAGCGATTTGCACAAGCGCCTCGGGTGCTGCATTTGTAACTTAGCAACCGCGAAATGGATGATGTCATTCACTATCTCCACGTCCGCCCGAGGAGGGATGTACACAATCACAACAATGACGTGTCCAAACTCTCTGGGCAAGTAATAGGGACGCAGACTTACGGCCAACAGTTCAATGTCCCTGCAGCAAGTGGAGATTTTGACGTTTGCACCTTGTGTTTACATAGAGAGCGAGTCCTCCTCCTTTCCGCTTCCCACAGGTATTTGCGTCTCTGTCCTCTCTAACTGTGCTAATCCTGGGTATCTCCACGTTAGCATCTGGGATGGTAGTTGTTAGCCACATTTCACTAAAACACAGCAAGCTGCATTCTCTGTAGGTTCTGACATTTTTCACCAGCTCAGCCAGTTCGTCGATCTTATTTGGTAGTGAGTTCACATTTCCGAGGATCACAGAAGGCACCAAAGGCTTGTATCACCACTTCCTCGCTATCCACTTAGCCTTTAGCTTAGCTCCGGGTCTGCTGTCACAATACCACCTTCTTACCTCATCCGGTAAATATGGAACCACACTGACACGGCCCTTTGTTCTCAGCGCTTGAAGTTGACTACCTGAACAGACGAGTCTCGGTGTGTAAAAATCCATGTCCAAGTAGTAAAAAGTGTCCAGGAAAAGAGTCCACATAAAAGAAAGTGTCAGGAGTAATCAGACAAATAGAGAAAAAGGTAGAAAGATGAAGGTCAAGTCATACACGGAGCTGCTGGAAAGGCTGCCACTCACACGGGTGCCTAACTTCGATTACAATATTCTGTAAGTTGAATGAGTGAAGTCCTTCCTTTCACAACACATCATCAGCTTTTCAATATCAAACAACACAGCACTTAAACAGTTCTTTATTCCCCTGGGCTCTCATAATGTCCTGTTAGTACGGAGTCTCTAGTCCTTCTACCTCTCCAAACTACTTTGATAATTACATCCACCACTCTGAATTCATGAACCTCCTGCACTCTTTTGATTTGAGACAGCATGATATCCAGCTAACACACAAACGGGGGGACACACATTGGATTGAGAGAATCCTAAAGGGTTAAAAGGTGAAGTTAGGCAGATTGTGGGTATCTGTTTGTCTGTCCATTTTCTCTTATTATTTAATATGGAAATACTAATAGATAAAGTGAATTGTTAAAAAACACTTCTTTGATTCATCTGTAGCTTCAAAGTTTACTAACATTTTAAACAACCAGTCTGTCTGCTTACTACAATAGTGATAATAATGTAAATAGTAAGGTGGGACGTTTTATTGTTAAAGTGAGAGCTGCCACTGATACGGTTGCTCCTGAAAAGAAAGTTAATAAATCCTCCAGCACTTTTACACCATGGAAAACCCAAAGAGTGTCTGATTTAATGAAAATCATGGCGGAGAGCTGAGCGTAAATGGAGAAAAACTAAATTGACTGTCCACTGTGAAATATTGAAGGCTAAAATAACAGAACAACATACTCCATCTAGAGAGGCTGTGCTACTCCTCTAAAATTATAAATAACAATGCTGCTAATATCAGAGATTTATTCTCTACTGTTTGTTTGCTAAACCCACTCAATGGAATGCCTCCAAAAAACTACCAGTAAAAATGAAAGCTTTTGCTATATTTTTTTATTACAAACTTAATAATATCAGAAATCACGTAGTACATCCCCCCTAATACCGATCCTATTAAATCCAAGAATTTCATTTTAAGTGATTTAAATTTTTTTCACCAGGATAGATTTACCTGATCTATGTAGAATTATCTCTCAACTGAGACCCTCCACCTGTGTCCTGGACTCAATACCAATAAGCTTTTTCAAAGAAGTATCTGATGTGCTAATTGATCGTGTGCTTGACATAGTAAACTTATCTTTAGATATGGGGGTCTTCCCAGACTGTCTTAAGACTGTTGTTGTTAAACCCCAGATCATGATACATAATCTCAACTCCTCTATTTTTGACAATTTTAGACCCATTTCTAACATGCATCTCTTAAGTAAAATCCTAGAGAAGGCAGTCATTGCGCAGCTCAGAGATCACCTGAATAAACCTGCTGCTCTTGACAAGTTGCAATCGGGTTTTAGAACAAATCACAATACAGAAACTGCACTCATTAAAGTAGTACATGATTTGCAGGTAAATGCAGACAGAGGCCATTTATTTGTTCTCATCCTCTAAGATCTGAGTGCTGCATTTAATACCACCGATCACAATATTCTTAGAAATCGCCTTTGTCAATGGTTGGGCCTCTTTGGCAGGGTCTTAAATGAGATTTTTGATTTGATTAAATTTGGTTTGTATCTTACTTGACAGGTTGAAAATTTGTTGTTAGTTGTAATAATTATACTTTGGAGACCCATGATATTCTGTATGGTGGTCCACAAGGGTCTCTCCTAGTCCGCTGCTCTTTTCGATCTCCATGCTTCCATGAGGTCAGATTATCTCAAGGCATAACGTGAGCCACCACAGCTCTGCTGACGACACACAACTGTCTTTATCAATAGCGCCTGAGGACCCCGACTCACTTGATTCACTGACACAATGTCTTACTTTTGTTTCTGAATGGATGAGTAGTAATTTTCTCAAACTAAATAAGGAGAAAAGAGATAGACAATAGTAGATATATGTTCCTTTACGGGGCGATAACTCCCTAGTTGGAATAAGTTCTTTTGTATTTGTGCCATTTTAAGTAACCGAAAACTATATAGATATGATATTAAAAGGCAATATCCCTCCCATAGTGATACGGCGGTAAAAATCACATAAGAGAAAATAACTTATCTTTCTTTAATGACGATTTACGCGGCATTACAGATGAGGAAGCCATAGCAAGACAATTACCCCGGTGGGAACTCAGTGTATACAGTCTGCCATTTTTCGTCTCTGCGCTGGAAGGCTTTTCAAGATGGATGACGTTATTACCACTCCGTTCGTTGGTTTCAAGGTATTTGGCTGCTGTCCAAGACTTTTATACTGGTTTTTCCACATGCAGACCCTTTCTTAGGTTACAAACAAGGGAAGCAGAGGATTCAATTTAATTTCTAACATACAGAAATAGTACAATGCCCATATTCCTAGTTGTACCTTCTCTTTTCAAATGCTTGCCTAGCAGTTCTAAAGCCGCTGTGTGCTAATTTTGGCCTGACCTCTACATGTGAGTGGATTTATAAAATTATTTTTGTATAGAGCACAATGACATTAAACTTCTTGTTTCTTATTCTTATTACAATATAGTGAGTTTTGTTAGTAATAAACTTGATCCATTAGGCTTAAAAGTCAAGACAGAGGTAAAGAACTTGGGGATAATTATTGATTCTGACTTAAATTTTAAATCACATATTAATCAGATTAATAGGACAGCATTTTTCACTTAAGGAATATAGCAAAATATAGACCTCTTATAACTTTACAAGACCCTGAAAAATGAGTTCACACTTTTGTTTTCAGTCAACTAGATTACTGTACGCATTCCTCTCAGGACCACCCAAGAAAGACATCAATTGATTACAACAAGTGCAGAATGGAGCTGCCAGAAAATGAAATAGGAAAATAAAATCCTAGCACATCTCTCCAGTTTTGGTGGCACTACCCTGGTCACCTGTGTCATTTAAAATTCACTTTAAAATACTGGTAATGGTTTACAAAGACTTAAATGATCTCACCCCTTCCTGTATTTAGGAATGCCTCTCACCTTACACTCCAAATCGTAACCTTAGATCTTCAAATGAATGTCTGCTTATAATTCAAAAAGCTAAACTTAAAAGAAGTGGTGAGGCGGCCTTCTGCTGTTATGCACCTAAAATCTGGAATAGCTGACTGATAGGCTAATATGGTGGAGCATTTTAAAAAACTGCTGAAAAACCCTCTTCCTTGTTTGTCTGACTGATTCTCTCTGCCTGCCTCTCCCCAGACTGACAATGGCTGAAGCCCAGCTGTTTGTGTCACAGGACAAGTTCACCTGCTCGGTGTGTCTGGACACCCTGACTGACCCTGTCACCATCCCCTGTGGTCACAGTTTCTGTCTGAAGTGCCACACAGACTACTACGATCAGAGCCAACTGTTCGGCTGTCCTCAGTGTAGAGAAAAATTCAAGAAGACAGGACTCAGTTCTCCTCCTTCTCAGAATTATGCTGGACCTGGAGATGTGGAGTGTGACGCCTGTACTGAGAAGAAGTTTAGAGCAGTGAAGTCGTGTCTGACCTGCCCGGCTTCCTACTGTCAGACTCACCTGCAGCCTCACTTTGAAATAGCAGCCTGGAAGGACCACAAGCTGGTTGATCCTGATGGAAATCTAAAGGAGAAACTCTGTGAGAAACATCAGAAAAGTCTGGAAATATTTTGTGAAACTGATGACGCGTGTATCTGCACGATGTGTGGAGTGACTGAACATAATGGTCATAAAATGGTCAAGCTGGAGATGGAAAGAGAGGATAAAGAGGTGAGTGGAGTTTAGTTTTCAATAGATATAAAGTAAATAACAGGAGTTAAGGGTTTTGTAAATGCTGTGTCCATCTTATAAACCTGAATTTCCAAGGACAGTACTGAGCAGGGGCCTCTCCTGTTTATCCACGGACAGTCGAGTGAGCCAAGTGAGCTCATCACACTGAGCCGAGGTTCTTCAAATCAGTTTTTCTTTTGAGTATTTGATGCGCTGGTGGGCAAACTACAGCCTGCAGGCCAAAACGTCCCCTGGCAGAGGTGTGAATGGCACATTGGCTACTCATAGAAATATCTGACTTTCCAGCCCTCATGAGGTGTCCTTAACAAGATGATGCAGCAGTTGGTTGGTGTTAAGTGTAGTTACTCACCATGCAGTGTCCTCAAAAACGTAATTCAGTACCCCAGAGCTTTCACCACAGGAATGGAGAGAGTCTGTAGTGTGGTGACATGGAGGGTAAGTGTGTTTAGCTGCACATTTGACTTTGGGTGTTTTTATTTAATTTGAGTTTGAGATCTCAGGCCTTTTTAAGACACACCGTCTAGTCACATGTCAAACAATCAATTCTGAACTACAGAACCAAGTCTAAGTTTCTTACAGTAACTTCAGATGAGAATTTTCAATGTTGTATTACTGTATTTATATTCTCCTTTGAATTAAAATGAACTGACTGATTATTCTCCCTAATGTATGATTGTGAAGTGAACTCTGACCTTTAACAATGTGATAACCCCCAACCGCAAGTCCAGCAGGTGTGACATTAACTTGTGAAGAAGTTCATTTGATCATCTTGCTGGGGGTGTCCAGCTCCAGTCCTGGAGGGCTACGGTGGCTGCAGGTCTTCATTCTCACTCTTTTCTAAATTAGTGACCAGTTGTTGCTACTAATTAACTTGTTTTGTTTTCATTTTAGTTGACTTGCTATTTAAGACTCGGACCCCTCAATTGTTTTATTCTTTCCTTGATTAGCAGCCAAACAATTATAAGATGCAAAATGAGTCAACACACGACCAGCAACCTGAGTCCATCACATATTATCTGACAGTAAATAAAGGAGAAGGTCTCAGTGATGTTGATCTGCTCAAGTCCACAAAACATTTGGGCTTTTAGAAGAAAGAAAATCAACAGTTTTAGAAATGTCTGCTGTGGCAGAATGAGAGCAGCAACAAGCCACAGAATTAAATAACAAGTTTAATTAAATAGAAGAATTGGCTTCTAATTAAGAAACTGGTTGGAGTTTGATGCTCTTACTTAGCCTCACATCTCACTTTTATTGCCTGAAATTTAAGAAAAAAATAGGGAAATTTAGAGGATTGAGTCTTCAAAAAATAACTCAATTAAAATGAGTGGAGAAGAAGTCAACAAACAACAGAAATTGGTCACTGAGTAAGAAAGTGTCAAAAAGGAAAAGCAGCAGCCACTGAAGATGTCAAGGATCGGAGCTGAACACTCGTAATCTCTGCCAACATTAAACTGACCCATCAGTAGCACACAATGAGAATGTTTAGTGTGGTCAGATAAAAATCAGGTAAGTTCAGTCAGGTGTAATGACCTTGTGGCTCAGGAGGATCGTAAATTCGTGCGACAAAGGAAACTGATTGTGTTTTAATATCCAATACGACCCTCAAATGATGTGAATTCACTGACATTCTGAGAAGACATATTCACTTCACTGCAGGACCACATTCTTTACTGACATTATATGATTTATGAAGGAAAATAAAACCTTTTGGTGCTACAAATAAACAAATAGTGTCAGACTGGCTAAGCCAGGTCTCAGTAAGTGGATATGAAGGTAACTGTGTCCTCAGTAGAACGTCGATAATTAAAACAACTTTACTTAAAGGTGAGCAAAAGTTTAGAAAATAACACCTTAAACAGCCCTGAAGTTTATGTTTTTTCAATCTTATACGAATCGATTCACTTAAACAGGGTCACCGATGGAGAGTTCAATGGAAATTCTTAGTTTATTTTTGTTGTCTATTTTTTGGCTATGAATTGATTTTGATTTTGTGACATAAATCAATTCCTGAGATGTCCTGACAGAAGACGTCCACTTGTAGTGCAGATTTACATTTCTTGGTCGTTTGTTTAAGCTGCTGAGGCCAGGCCTTCTTTGACTGGATCTTAACTTCAGGTCATTGTCAGCTCTCCTCACTGGGACTCTCCTTGACGTGTAGTTTTTGGAGTCATCTGATCAGGCTGATCAATTACAGGCAAATGACACCCATAGTTGTCTCAGAATGACACTCTTCTGTTACTTAGTGAGTGAACGAAGAACCAAAGCTCACCCCCAGTGACCTTCATGGACAAAACTTTGCACCACCTAGCAGGAAAATGTTTGGACTTGTGTGCACCTAAGAAACCTACAGGGTCGAGATATCCACTCCTTCCTATAATTAGTTTTTGGGGGTCAGAGACCTGTCTGCTTTCCGTCTAAAGTAACTTCTGGCCCATTACAGGACACTTATCGCCTCTGGCTTGGCCGTAACAAAGGAGGCAGTGAACCCTCCAAAGGGTGATGTAGGGCCCGACTGTATTAGATGAAGACCACCTGTAATGGAGTTGTGGGTGCAACGGTCAGTCCAGCATTGCTGAAGGAGAGAAAGATGCAAATCAAGATAGGCCATATGTACAGCATGTGTGTAGTCTTGATGAAGAAGGGAATGAAATAATCAAAGACTACCCAGCAGTCATAATTGTTATGGTAACCAATGAGGGCCAGTGTGTGTGAAACCTTAAAGACTAAGTTGCTGTATCGCCCCAGGGTGGCCCACTGCCATAAGGGTCAACAAGTTTAAGGGTCAAAAAGTTAAGAGAAAGTGAAAAGGATCAGGACAAAGAAACATAAAGAGCACTTGAATGTTATCCTTGATCAGCCTTGACACAGGCAGTCACCGACTCACAATGTCCCAGATCTTGCACGTTTATTATTTCCTTCTCCACCTGCACCCACAATATAGTGCACAAACCCCAATACTATCTGTTCAGTCCTGTCTATGGCTTTTTCTTCTTTCCTTCTGCTGTCTCCACTCCTCCCATCGCAAACTCCATCCTCTGCCTCCCGACTCCGGCTCTCCAAATGGAGTGAGGCTGCCCCTTTTATGGTACACCTGGATGAGCATCAGGTGCTCCCTGATGATCTTCCGGCAACACTTCCTGGTGTGGCAGAAGTGCTGCAGTCCATGGCTCTGGAACCATCCAGGCATCCCCTGGCAGAGGCCACGGACCCCTACAGGACTGAGCTTTCCAGCTCCGTATCTGTGGCCCTAATGCAATCCAGGTGGGCTGCCCTCTTGTGCCCCAGGAAAGATATTGCCCCTGTCCAGGTCATTCCCTTCTCCAGACGTCCCAGTTGGGCAAGGTCCCCGGTCGTTACCCACACATTTCATGTGTGCCAGAGAAACTCTCCATGGACCCTGCAACAATCAGGACAAGGCATCACTTCCACCTGAAGTCAACAGGAACCAAACCATCAATACACGACTTTAATTCTGAGATCTACTGACTGTAACTTGGAACTCAGGATAAAGTCAGCCAATGAATTCTGGGTATTGGCGTTGCCATAAATGAAAGTAATAATCTGAGTGAAGGAGAAGGCATTAGCTGTTGTAAGGGTCTCTTTGTAAATTAGTAGTAAGAAAACTAAAGTGGACTTGTATCAGTTTAGAGCAGTGACTCTCTCACACACACACACACACACACACACACACACACACACACACATGCAGAGGAGCTATAAAAAAAAAAGAAACAATCTGAACAAATCCACACCGCCATGACAGTGCAGGCCTAAAAAACTTAATAAGTACCTAAGAACTGATCATCTAATGTTCTGAAAATCCGGAAGTGTGACGATAACATTTAACAGTCCGTCCTGAACCAACGAGGTTTCTCTGGAAATACTTTAGATGAAAATTAGAGAATTAGATGTCACAAGTTATGTGACAGAAAAAGAATTAAAGTACATTTTTTGTTATCCTTTTGTATGAACATATTATACTTTTTGACTGGGCATTGTTACCCAGGTGGCCCCTGAAGGAAGTTTGCATGTTCTCCTCGTGTTCACTTGGGTTTTATTTTGGTGTTCCAGTTTCCTCCCATAAACCACATGCAGAGCAGATGGGGTGGCGATGCTAAATTAGTCTTTGTGTGTGTGTGTGTGTGTGTGTCTGTGTGTATTCACCTCGTTATGGACTGGCACCTTTTCCAGGTGTTGTCCAGTGTTTACTGGTTTATGCTCCAACTGCCCTGTGACTTTGCTCCTGATTAAAGGGTTAACAAAATGGACTGATGGATTGATGTTTGGATGAATTGATGGATTCTTTATTGCAGCAGGTGTGTGTCAATGAGTTGTTGATTAATAATTCATCACTATGTTGGGGCCTCAGACAGAGAAAATGAAAGCTGATTTGTGTGGACTTTTGACAATTTATGGACTTCAGCCATAAACTGAGCAGAATTCTTAACAGTTCTGAAATTCCAGCGTGAATGTGAAACAGAGACCCCCACACTGGATTTACTGTTTGGTAGTTTTGTAATTTAATTTTTCCCTCTGCAGTATCTGAGTCTCCAGACATTTTGATATTTTTGGATGCTCAATAAGCTCTTGACAGAGTTGAGTGAGGACATCTGTGTACTTTGTGGTGTAAATCTGAGTTTGGTCTCAATGTGTTTCCATGGATTATACTATTTACTGTAGTCGAGATGTCTTAGTTTGTATTAATAAAATTCATTAGAGTATTTCAGTTTTCAATATTTCCATTATCAGTGAAGTTCATACGAGTTATTAAAGATGTGAAGGCTGTCACTACCCACATTGGAGGATTTGCAGTGACCTGAGTAACAAGTGTCTGCTCTCCCCTTTCTTCTCAAGTTCCTTTGTGTTCTGAGTCCAGCCCATTCTGTCATTGACGTGGAACACCAAATTTGTGTAGGAGTGGACCACCTCTTCATCCACTCCCTGAGTAGTGACCAGACATTGAGGCTCTCTGGCCTATTGAAAGTCATTGAGCAGTTTGTTGGTGTTTCTGATGTTAAATTTGAGATAATTCCTAAAGTTCTCCACTGACTCCTCTCCCCTGTCTCATACCCTCATCAACACACCCCATAAGTGCAGAATCATCTGTGAATGTCTACAAGTGACCTGACCTGCTGTTATACAGTGGCCTCCATAATGTTTAACACAAAGACACATTTCTCCTTGATTCACCCCTCTGCTCCACAGTTTCAAATTACATATCAAACATTTCAGAAATTGTGATTAAAGAGCACACGGCAGACTTTCATTTAAGTTTATTTACAGACATTTCAGTCACACAGCACTTTTTCTACACAGTCCCCAATTTCAGGGCACCATAATGTTGGGGACACTTGGTGTCACAGGTGTTTGTGATTCCTCAGGTGGGCTTCATGACTTCATAAGACCCCTCTGCTTTTTTCTGCCCTTTGGAGTCCGTAGCTGCCTTTGTTCAACACGATGACAAGAGTTGTGACAGTGACAGTCACAGAAGTCATTATGAGGCCGGCTTGTCTGACTCCTCTTCTATAATCAGGCTGTGGTCCTACAATGAGCTGATGGTCAGATGTTGTTATTTCTCATTTTCGTTCTTTAGTTTCTATTTTATTTTGATGAATTTATACAAATCTGAGTCCTCATATGTGGTAGTTCTGTATTTACTGAGTGGTCTCATCTTTTCTTGCATTTTGCCTTGTAGTTTGTACTGTTGTGTTGTGTTTTTGAGGAGGCCATGATGGATGGGCCATCTAGCTCTGTGAAGAGGATTACTTGTGTTTGACACTCACTGCACACCCCGCCTACATACAGGGTGGTCTCTCTCTGAATTGCCCTCTTAAGATTTCTTCCATTTTATTTCCCTACAAGACTTATTTGGTAGTTTGTTTCTTGTCTTCTTAGGGAATCTGGAGTAGGGGGGCTCTCAAAAAAATGGGCCCGTTAAAGCCCACTGAGACACTCCTTGGGTGACTTTTGAATATACAAGAAAAGAAATTTTGTTGTTTCTAGAGTGAGGTGCGCAGAGTGAAGAGTAAAGCAGACAGGCCTGTTCCTTGAGCTGCTCCAGAGTTGCTCACTCAGTCCTTGAGTCTCCCAGACTGTGCTCTGCCTGACAGATAGCCCATCACCAGGACACCACAGGCTCACCCACCTGCAGATCTCTGAGCTGACCCCTTTAACAGGGATGGCTGGGTGGTCTTGAAGGCTCTGCAGAAACCAAAAAACATAAACATAAACAGTTTATTTAAAAAAAAAAAATTCATCTAAACAAAACATCTGAGGTAAGTGTTTTATCTTGGTAGAGTAATATATATATATTGCTCTACTTCCCCCTATTGTATTATTAATATGTAGCCTTAGAATGCCTAATCTCACAGACTTACGACTGTTTATAAGGTATTATTGTATATCTTATCTCCACCTTCCCTTCAATATCTATAACCTCAGACAATTAGATGTAGTAAAAAGACAAGCAGGAGTCAAGTTACACATAAAATAATGTATTATTGATAATATTCATAAATAATAACAAAATGCAAAGTACATTTGAATATTAACAACCATTCAATCTGATTAAATGGTGATGTGTTGTTTCAGGTGGCACACAAACTTGTAGTTACTTCAAATGCCGCTAGTTAAGGCATCATTGGTGCTCGGCTTTCTTTAGAACAGGCCTCAAGCCTGTCTCAATATGGCTGAAGTTGTGCTCTTCATTGTGCTCTTCCTGTCAGTTCATGGTGTGATGGTCTTCATCAGTTGTTAACAAGAGAAAGATATTTCTACATCATTACAGGTTAGCAAGAGAGATGCTTCTTCATCATATGTTGGTTAGAGAGAGAGAGAATGTGATTGAGCAAGAAGATTTATGGGTTTTCTGTCCAACCCCTACAGCCAATAGGATATCATGGTACTTATAGGCCTCTGAGACAAGCCAATTCCAAACAGCCATATCTCAGACCAATGGGGGGAAATAGTACATCTTAACACCTCAACCACCCCAAGAACATATGTTAAGCTAACCTGGCTTTGTGTGGGGGATGAGAGAAAGACTTTAGCAAAGAAACACTCGCCAAACTGGTTTAAGACACATCCCCCAAATCCTTTTGTAAAATTGCAAAGAGACTCAATCGTAAAAAGGGGGGGACAAACACGAAAGCCTCTCACCAAAGTAACACTAAATTACATTGCTTTGCCTAAATTACAAATAAAGACATACAAAACATTTATCAAGTTATATGCAAAATCTCACATCACAACAGTAACATATATAAATATAATTTCTGAGTTTCAGAATTCCTTTAAGTTTCCTTCTTCCTGAATTCAACAGAATCGTTTGTGTATTTCGTGTATCTTACTTGACTCCAAAAAATGACAACGGCAGACAACGTCCTCACATGTCTGACTCAGGATATCAAGTGGCCTTGTAGATCCTCTAATTACTGACGTGATGTGTTTAAGTCCTCCTGGCCTTTCACCAGTTTCTTTACTTGCACACTCCAGTTTGTTTTTATTATTTTTGGTGTTGTGTGAACTTCACATTTCCCAGTTTGTCGATGTGATGTCTTCTAAATGTCAAGAACTAACTCATACACTGGTGTGCCTTCAAACTGACTTCTGTATTTGGCATACTCTTCAAGCCCAAACTCAATCTTGCATCAATTAAATTAAACCTTTCTGTTAATCTTTATTGTCATTCCTGTTTGTTAAATTAAATCTAAGTTGTGTCATGAAATCTTAAACAAATGTGCTGTGAAAATATCAGGAGTCACAAAGAGAAGAAGAAATCACAAAGTGAACGTGAATTGTGATCTGACCACGCATGTCCTCTTGTGTGTCCAAACAGAAACAGCTGGGGGCGACACTGAGTGACATCAAGAGGAGACTTGAGGAGAAAGAGAAGACATTAAAGGAGACGAGGAGGGTGATGGACGAGATGAAGGTGAGTGGAATAGGAAGAGAGCACTTCATATCAAAGAGAGGAGAAACAAATGAGAACTTGAAGCGCAGCAGAGCTTCACTGGTGATGGTGAGTAGGGACACGAGAAGAGAAGGTTAGAGAAGACGTTGTGTGGTGTCCTTCATGGCCTTTCACTGTTGACAGAATCCCAGGTGTTACTCAGTGGAGATTCAGACAGCATCACCCTAAAGTCCTCTGATATTCCATCAGCTGCTTAAAGGGGACTTAACTCTACTGACAGAAACTCACACTGAAGGTCGACGCTGATGTTCTGAATTAGATCAGCAGGCACAAAGTTCAATTTTTTAAATAATTTTTAGTTTGTTGTAAGAAAATAACATTACATACAATCAATTTGAACTTATACAACAAATGACTTTCAAAGTCAAATTAGAAAATAAAATTTAAAAATAAATCAAAGTTTAAACTGAAAGCAGGAAAAAAAGGATAAAATCTGCAAAACAGAATTCAACCAGCAGCTAAGAGAAATAGAGGAGAGCAGAGAGAAGAAAATAACGTAGGAAACTTAAATAATAAATAAATAAATAAAGTAAAAAGGGAGAATATCCTTTTCTCCTGATATCAATGCTTTTTCTAAAGTTTTATTAATTAGACCTTTTTTTTTTTTTTAAAAAAGTGAGAATTTTATTTTGTCCAGTTTCAGATAGTGAAGAACATCTGTGACCCAGTGACTTATGACAGGTGGGCTGGGGGTCTTCAAGTTAAGCAAGACAAGTCTACGCGCTCATAATGTGGTAAAGGCAGCTACAGTTAATGTGTCCTCCTCCACTTTAAGCCCCTCTGGTAGCCCACCAAACGCAGTTGTTAATGAGTTAGGAGTGATTGTGACCCCAAGGCTGTCTGAAAAAATATTCAAACACTTTGGCTGAAAATGATGTAACTTGGTGCCCTCCTAAAACATGTGGCCCACTGAGGCTCGAGCTCGACTGCCACACTTGTAGGCTTGATCTTACCCTAGATACATTTTGGACAATTTTAAATGAGATGTATGTGACTGATTAATCTCATCTGCTTTGTTGTTTCCTCCTAGAATTCCTGCTTATTAGTGATGCATGAAATCCCCTGTCTACACCCATGCTGACCGTGACATTTTTCAGCCATTGTTCCTTCCTCTGGATGTTGTTCAAAGTCTTGTTTCATGTTGTTTTTTGTTTATTTATTTACGGTATGTTAATGTAGATTTTGTTGAGTATGCACATTATTCTTTGTATGTGAACCTGTCTATAAGCTGCCTGTGTTACGTTCCATTTGGCATCTGTGTGGCTCACCAAGAGGCAGGGCCACCTGCCAATCACTGCCAGGAACTGCCCTTCCACCCTATAAATTCGGAGGGTCTCCCACAGTTCCTGGCACTTCATTATGTTTACGCTCTGTGAGTTTAGTGAGTTGTTGTGTTCTTTTGGCTGTGTCCTATGTTTTTGTGATTTTTTTCTTTAATCAATTTAGTCTCAGTTTTATCAAGACTGATGTGTGGCTTAGGCAGACCTTCTGATCACTATGTCACTACTAATCCTCAGCTTTGCACCTAAGTCTTGAAATGTGACCTGCAGCACTGATAGTCTGATTATTTAATGACAACTGAATATCATTTACAAGGAAAACTGGATCCTTCTTTCCCTGCTCTGGCAAGAAGCATATCCACCCAACCAGGGAGGTTTCCACACCCAAATACTGTCCGGGAGGTGGACTCCAACTGCCCTTCCTAAAATGAATTAAGTACCACCAATCACTGCAACAAATTCAAACTGTTCTTCAAAGTATCAAAATACCAACAATTGTGTCTTGTGATTGGTTATTCTTATTAGGTGACTCGATTCTAAATCTTTATCCTATTTATTCAGATTTATGTGGAAAGAGATGTGGAAGAAAATGAGAAGAGCTTCACTGATCTGATAGGTTGCATTGAGGAAGCTGACAGGAAACTGACTGAGAAAATCAAAGAACAAGAAAAGAGAGAAACGGAGAAGACTGAAGGAGTCATGGAGCAACTGGAGAAGGAGATTGAGGAGCTGAAGAGGAGAGAAGCTGAGCTGAAGGAGCTTTCAGAGACCAAGGACCATCTCCACTTCCTGCAGGTAAGAGCAACACTTCACAGGGACTCTGATCAGACTGGGGTGTGTGGGACCTGAGAACATTTAGATGGAGATTGAAAAGATCTGGGGAGTTTGTACAACATGACAAGAACGGGCCATTCAGCTCAACAGACATCATCTTGCCATATTTTTTTTTTAACATTTCCAAAATTCTATATTCAAAAATCTCAGCTGCAACCTTCATGTTCATGACAGGCAAATTAATCTACAGGTTTTTGTGTGAAATTAAATGTAAAAGAGGACATCTAATAAAGGATGGTGCCAACTCTTCTGTTTGAGCACTTAAACAGATGAGATTCAAATCCTTCAGCATTTCCTCACATCTCAGACCCTTCAGTCAAGTCTTGTCTCTCATTCTTGTGTGCTTGTGTCTCAAACTACACACAATAGTCCTGATGTTCACTGTGTTTTACAGACATTAGGGAGATTCTCTTCTTGATTTATCATCCACACATTGTAGGCGCCATATAACTCAGCTTGCCGTAGCTTTCTCTCCATTGTGTAGTTGATGATGGTTATGTATCTATCACACTTCTGAGCTGCTCACCTTCAAATGTATAATCGTACTGAAGAGATTTCTTCAAACAAGTGCTACAGAACAATAATAATCCCAAGGCCTTCTTTTGTGTGCCAAGTCAATTCAGGACCCACCTGACCCCTCAATCCCTTTATCTTGATTTGCCTCTCATGGAGTCCTGCGTGAAAAGCTCATTAAGGTCACTAATCTCTTATGCTCCACTACACTCCATCAAATATCCTCTTATACATAACCAACAAGTCAATGACAGGTGTTCTCACCATTTAAATCCACGCTGACTGCCCACCACACTGATACTTAATTCAGATGAGCCCCCTCTTATCAGAATTACTTACTTTTTAATGTCTCCTTTCTGAAATCTTGTCCCCTCTTCTCTCCTGATGCAGACTTTCTCATCTTGCTGTGTCCTTACTGCTGATGGAGACTCGCTGAGCTTCACTGTCACGACTGATTTCTCATCTGAGAACCTGAGAAAGGAGCTGTCAGGTCTGAAAAAGGGTCTGGAGCACATCAGCCAGTGGATCATCATGACAAGGACACCATCAGGTACAGCATCTGGTGACATTGTGTTTGTTGTTGAAGTCCATTAGGAGGACCAGAGTGACAATAAGAGGGCATCCTTTGTGGTTAAGGAAATTTTACTGTGTAGTGCCTTTCACAGTCATTAGCTGAGTGACAACAGACTCTGACAATAAACTGCTGCTTTTAATCAGATGTTTTGGAATTGTGCATTGAAATATTAAACTCCTTATACTTTTTAAATATATATTCTAACATAAGTATATAAGTACATTTTTCATTTGACATTTGGATTCTTTACATTTCCTTTGCTTTGCTCAACTTAAGATTAATGAACAGAAATGTGTTTAAAATGGCTAAGCCGGCTCAGAGCACAAATGAATTGTTTATTTGAGAACAGTGAAGACGTTAATAGAATCAAATTGAGCTCAGCGTCAGTGCTTTATAATATCAAAACATCTCAATCTGCTCCTGCTGTCTTCGGTGTCCATTACATTCTGTTGGATGGAGTCCACAATAAAAGTTCACGTTCATCCATTTTCAGCTTTGCTCCCCCTGGGATCTCATGTTTTATATTCCTGCTGTTGTTTGCTCAGAAGTCATGTCTCCCACCAACACTTAAAAGGATTTTACAGACCAAAAGCATTTTATTTGATATATTTTGGTGGAGAAGATAAGCAAATTGGAGGACTACATCAGAACTCCTCTGTCACGGATACGTAATGAACACTCACTTCCGGTGGGATTTTATCCTGGTGCCCCAAATGAGGTGCAACTTAATTAGCTGGCAAAAGAAGTGAGGTCACTGGCCTGTGAGCTCAATGAAGACATACCATTAGCAGGAGCAGCACCCTCTCGATTCAAGATGGAATTTATTTCCTCCTTGAGTCTTGAAGATGTCCCCAACTGATGTGTTTGTCAGAACAAATTACAAGCCATGAAATCTAAGGGATATTCTCTAGAACCCCCATGATCTAACTGTGGTGAGGCAAAGATCAGGGCAAGGGGATAACAGCGTTGAGTTTTCCTAGCAGCACAGATGTTTATGGAAGAGTGGCCAGGCAGAAGATACTCTCGAGTAAAAGACAAATGGCAGCCTGAGAGCATCAAGGGAAAGATTCAAAGATCTGATGAGACAAACATTGAACTCTTTAGATAGAAGATCAAGCAGGATGTCTGAAGAGGACCAGGCACTGCTCACCACCTGCCTAATGAGTGTCCTTGAGTCACCGAGCCAATGTCCAAAACCCATGGGACATGTGTGGATACATCTGAAGATGGCAGTTCACAGAAAGAAATCTAACAGAGTTTGAGAGGATCTGCCAGGTAGAATGGGATCAACTTGCCAAACCCAGGAATGCAAAGCTGGTAGTTACACTGAGTCATGAAGACTACCAAAGGGGCTTCCACTAACACCTGAATTAAGTTTCTGAATAATTCAAGGAAGGAGAAATTTCAGTTTCATTTTGTAATAAATTTGCAGACCTTTCTGAGAACTTGTGCTGACTTTGTCATTATGGGTTACTGAGTATAGATTGATGAATACAAAAGGCACATTAAAAAAGTGAAGAGGTCCGAATATGTTTTGATTATCTGCAAACTTATTTTTAATGTGAATTGTAAATAAGGACCAGGAGAAGATAAAGATTTGGGGTACCTTAAGAAGCAAACTCCATATAAATTGATGGAAAAAGATAAAAAACAGATTGTTAAATGGTAAGCTCAAAATAATAAAATAAGGATACAAAATGGTGGCAGCGCCCATTAAGAAGAAGACGGGCCAGAAGGGATAGGGACAAGGGACAATGGCCCAGAGGTGACGTCAGCCCTTACCTCAACGTGGAATTACAACCCGATAAGACTTTGCATTGTCTGCCATGCGCACGTCTGACAGAATATTCTAAATTACGTTTTACCTAATTTCTTATTTATTTCCTATTTGTTCGATTTTAACTGTACTGTAGCTCAATTACAAAATGTGTTTAAGAATTTAACTAATATTACACACTGTAACCCTTCAGAGTTTCCATTCTTCTTCTCTTTTCTTTTTATTTTCAGCTCATGAAGCTCCAGTTTTCGCCCTCCAGCCTCCTAAACCTCAGAGCAGAGACGACTTTTTAAAATGTGAGTTTGTGCTTTGATTGAATGGATCATCACAATTATAATCATTGAAGTTTTAATAGAGCAGGACAGGCTTAGGATATGAAAGTCTGAGTGTTGTGTGACTGAGGGGCTGAGAGTGATGGGGGTCCTGTGACTGGTGCATTATGGGATAGAGAGACTCAGGCAGTGAATCACCAAAGCCATCTGTTGAACCCGAGTCTTGATGTGTCCAAAAATGTACAAAAAGGAAACAAAAAAATAAAATCCACGTTGTGGGGTGCACTTACTTTTTCATATGGCTGTATATACAGACACAGATTAAAGTGTTGCTTTAAAAATGAAGCACAATTGTATGTGAAATAAGTTAAATAAACAAATGAAAATGGCAGAGAAAATTATTAGGGGTCCTTAGAAGTTTAAAGACCTCACTGGACTGTCGTGACATCTCAAGCCGACTGATTCCTCTGAGTGTCACCAGGGTCTTCAGTCACTCAGTCAAGTCCTCACTCTGTTGTGTTGTGTCATTGTGTGCCTCACACTGAACGAAGACAAGAGAAGAGGATGAGATGAAGAAGGTCACAGCCAAGGGTGGTCAAGGTGAAGACTACAAGACCACTTCCACAGAGCTTCATGTTCCAGTGAGCACAGCTGCTAATATTCTTAGGATACTTGAGGGTCCGCAGGGCTGTATCCCACCTCCCTGATGAGACCACCAGAGTAAAGCTGACCTCAGATTGAACAGAAGGAGAGTTGAAATGGTGGAGAAAAAGCAAGAAAACATCAGGAGAGACTCAGGTGGACCTCCGGGATCAAAGGACAAAAAAGCTATGACCACCAAGAATGGGGGAAAATAAGACATTGTAATGTTCTGATTTGTCTGCTATGAGCCCTGAACTGAATCCAAGTCAACATCCATGGAAAGAGCTGAACGTCACAGCTGGGAGAAAAAGGCCATCAGACATCAAGAGTGGGCCGGGTGGGCAGTGCGAGGAGCAGAAGTCTCATCCAGAGCCACAGGAAGGGCTTGATGGCAGTTATTACCTCCAGATAATGAGCGACAGAACATGAGGTGAGGGTATGAATCACTTTGTGTGAGCCATCGGAATTTGATTTATTGTTTCAAATAATCCGTGAAGTCGAAATACAAAGAAAGAGTCTGCTGTGTGGAATAAGAATGGCGGGTGACAGTCACTGGGGTCAGTTTACACTTATTTGACCTGAAAAGTGGAATTTGTGTTTAAAAAGTAGAAGGGGACAAAAACTACTGGGGGCATCTCGGTGATACAAACAGTAGAGAGACAGATGTGAAAGGCACTATATAATATAGAGATATTAAAGTCACTAGATACTGTAAGAGATGGGAAAGAACTGATATGATAGATGGAGAGAACAAAGAGAAAGTAAGAATATAATGCATAAATATGAAAGACACTATATAAGAGAAAGATGAGAAGTGCACTAAAATAATAAATAATAGGAAAGACATTATAACACTGAGAGAGAAAATGACAAATTGGAAAAGTAGACAGATGTGGCATTAAAATAGACAGATATACATGAAAGGTGCTATATAATACAGTAGATAAAGGAGGAATACAGTGTGGTGTGGTGGTGAAGACTTTGGGCTTCAAACCCTGAGGTTGTGGGTTCAAATCCCACTACTGACACCACTGGGTGACCTGAGCAAGTCACGTCATCTGCCTGGGATACAATTGGACAAAGAAAAGGAAACAATGGAATATCAGATGATGGGAGTCACCTTGGATAAGAATGACAGTCACATAATAATAAGAGATGACAGGAAACACACTAAAGAGAGAAAGAGAGAGACAATGACAGATGGGAAAGGCACTATATGATAGATAGATATATAGATAGATAGATAGATAGATAGATCCGATCGAATTAAAAATCAACAAATTTAGATTGGCAACTTCTATTGAAATAATTTATGTGTCTGTGAAGTATGACAGTGGATTGATTTTAAATTAACTTAACTTTTAAATTAACTTTAAATTTACTTTGACAGTAAAAGTGTAATTTTAATAAAGCCAGCGGTCAGTGTGGACAGTCCATTAGAACTTTGACCTCCACGGGGACCTTATGGTATTTATCATAATTTCCGATGACTCAGATGACTTCCAAATGTTTAACTTGCCTGCTTTTCTCTTTCTTGTCTTTTGCTGTCTTTTTATGATTTAATTTTAAATTCCCACAGATTCTGTCCAATCAGATGAGCCCTTTAGTATTAGTGTCTCATCAGCGCAGCTCCTGATTGGTTCTTGTTAATTGTCTGTGTTGTGCTCCACCCTCACTCCCAGATTTCCTCACTCATTTTCTTTTCTCTCCTTTCAGACTTCTGTCCCCTCACACTGGACTTCAACACAGCAAACAGAGACCTCTGTCTGTTTGAAGGGAACAAGAAGGTGACACGTTTGGGGACAAAGAGTGAATATCCTGATCATCCTGATAGATTTGAACGGTGGCGTCAAGTTCTGTGCAGAGAGGCTCTGACTGGGACTCGCTCTTACTGGGAGGTGGAGTGCAGTGGGCGCTTCATGAGGATTGGCGTCGCACATAAAGGACTGAGCAGAAAAGGATGGGGCAGGGAGTGTCGCCTTGGAAACAACAACAAGTCCTGGTGTTTGCGGTGTTCTCATTCCAAGTACTCTGTACATCACAATGACAAGGAGACTGTAATCAGCGCCCCCTACAGCCCCACAATAGGTGTGTATCTGGACTGGCCTGCTGGCTCTCTGTCATTTTATAGCGTCTCACACACAATGACCCTCCTGCACAGGTTCAACACCTCCTTCACTGAGCCCCTTTATCCAGGGTTTTGGCTTGGTCCTTACTCCAGTATAACAATCAGCCATCTGACACCATGTGACCACTGAACAGTAAGTACCCTTCACTGGTCACTTGATGTCCCCACAAATGAAGGTCCTCTTTGTGTTTGTAGTTTGGGGTGAAATTAAATTTACAGGAGACAGCACCTCTGTGATTGAATTTCTGGATGAGAATGCGGCCTGTCAGGGTTTCAATTATTATTGGGTTTGAGTAGCCAATCAGGTGTGTGTGTCATAGTGAGGGGTGGAGACACCTCAGATCTACAAATACCAGTCTGACCAGCAGGGGTCACTGTTGATTCACAGACACATGTCCTTCAGGTTGACACCTCAACAACTACTGAGTCCCCCAAGTGTCACTGAATGTCACCTGTTAAGTAGGACAGGCGTGTGGTCCTGCTGGATCAGCACAGCTGAAAGGCGCTATACAGACTCAGTATGGAGAGCTCTTAAATAGTGACTATATGTAGGAGCAGAGAGTGACAGATGGGACTGGAGTGTTGTCCACTCACCAGACATTTTGTGGCCCTCCATTGGTCACTCAAAGGATCCTTCACTTCAGAATGAATTCACTGTGAATGTCTGAAGATGAGGACTCACCGGTCAGTCAGATGTCAGCCTTACTGACAGAGTTTGATGTTTTAGTTGATGTCACATTAAACTTTAAACTGCACCTCCTCATTGTCCCCAGATTTGTCACTCTTGGTACCCTGAAAGCTCCAACATCTTCAAAAAATGAATTCTTGGTCAGTTGGCACACACTTGACATGGGTGCACATGTGTGGCTTTGCAGTGGACTGGCACCCCGTCCAGGGTTGGCCCACCTTGTCCACAAACCTGAAACTGAAAAGCAGATTAGAAAGACATGGAATGGACAGAAGGGGTCACTGATTGGTCAGTCGCCACACTACTGCCTCTTGTGGCCACTCTGAATATTAAACAGCAATTTATACAAAAAGGAAATCTAAAAGATAAAAGCAGAAAGCATTCAGTGAAATCCTGAGCAGTGAAACATGAAAGGAGAGAATGAGAAACAATCAGAGAGTCAGACGAATGGAGACTTTAACAGGAGGACTGAGGGGTGGGACTGAAGTGCAGTGGCGCCCTCTAGTGGACACCCGCCATATTACACACATGGGAAAGGTCAGCAGTGAAGGGGGGAGAAAAGAATACAGTGCAGTGGAAAAGAAATGAAATTAAATTTATTAAATTACTTAAACTACATTCTGATACTAGAAAAATAAATATAGAGTTAGATAAATGTCGATATAAGTTAAGTAGGTATAATAAAATATGCATCTTTGTTTGAAAAAAAAACATTGGGGGTGGGACGCGATTAAAATTGTTATGAAAACTCGGGTCACAAATACTTAAAGGCTGAGAAACGCTGAGTTAAGGTCAAATATGTAACATCTTGTTATAATTTAAGGCATCTGTGATGTATAACTGATGCAATGTGTTTATTTTGTTTAGTTTATTATCCTACTGAAGAAACATTTTCATTAGCCTGGTTTAAATGTAATAATTTATCTCTAACTGTTATTTATGATATGAGACTGGGAACTGAGAGTCTATGATTGTCATTAATAGTGTTGTATTGTATTATACATATAATTGATAAAGCATTGTTTTATGTAATGTGTTCGCTCTACTCTTCACCCTTCTTTATTTGGCATATCAAATATTTTAATTTGGCCTCTCAATTTAGTGGTTGTTAAGGCCTCTCCAACTCAGTGGTGGCACTTTATCAATGAAGGACAGTTGGTGTTCTACGAACGAAGACTTTAAGTGACTGTACTGCACTAATGACTCTTGGTCTGCTGCACATACCTGAGAATAGCTGTGAAGAAACAAATCGCTTTTCCAGAGTGGAAGGAGTGCGGAATCAAAGAAAGATTGTAAGTCCAGCTAAGTAAATCTGATGCCATGATATATGCTGACATTTTGCTGCAGAAACAAAGTTTTTCTGGACTTTAACAGAAACAGGCTGTGAAATGCCACTGAAGTGAGATGACAGCTGTTGAATGTGAAGGGGTCTCTTGATTGACTGCTGTATCCAATGCAGGACAAGAGACAGTCACCATGTGTGCATCTCATGAGCTCTCTAATGGCAATCGGACTGTTTAGTTTCTGTTCCAGTAATGACAAAGACTTCAGTTCATGTACCAGTCACACATTTGTTCGGAGGGATCTGCAAAGCCAACAAGAAAAAGACTTTGTCTACAAACCACTGGGTTGGACAAGGCATGAATATAGAAAGTTTAGGAATATACTTGAAAAACATTATAAGAGGGCCTCAAAGGTGTGAGGATATGTATAATGTACCACCAATGATGTTAACTTGTAAATGAAAGAGAATAGAACATCCGATAGTGATGTTGGGCAGGATACAAATAATGTACAATTATGCAATAATACTAATTAAAAACAATTAATAATCATAGCAATAGATCTAGAATAGCACCTGATTTATATTACAACTATTGTAACTCATATAAAGGGATCAGACACCAAAGGGTGGGCACAGATATCAACATAGTGTAGCTAGAAATGTTAGGAGTGTCAAAGAATAGAGAAGTCCACCAAGATGCTCTATAGATTTATAATGTAATCTGAGGCTATGGTACCCACTGCATGGGCTCAGTGATATTCAGATACAACACTGACTATGTAGAACATAACAGGAGATCTCCACCTACACCACTGGTGAGATACAATGATCACTACTTAGTAACACCATGTTAAATGTAACTGTTTGTCCAAGTGTACTGTAACTTATTGTTAATACTTATTTACGCTGGTATATCAGATGAATGAAACAGGAGCTACAGTGGCACTACACCCCACATTTCCACAAATGTTCTTGAAGAACTGTCTACACTGTGAAGGGGGATCGAGTACCTTTCGCTTTGTGGATAAGACCTTCAAGTATTATTTTTTTGTCTCAGATCCAGTGACAATGGGTGGTTCATTTTGTTGCCAACAGGGGGTGATATAGCTCTCTAGTTGGAATAAGTTCTTTTGTAATTGCAGCATTTTAAGTAACCATATAGATATGATATTTCCCCGGTTTTCAAAGGGGTTTTTTTTGGGTTTTTGCCTTTTTCCCACTCCCCCCAACCCCTTACTTGTTTATTCATGTGAAAAGGGTCCTTCCTTTAAAGGGCTGAAATGGTTGGGTTGCCGTGAAAAACCCGTGGGGGTTTGCAAATTGGGTTCGTTTTAATTTACCTCCCTTTCCAAACAAGGGCCGAATTTTTTGTGGGTTTTTTAACCCAAATGAAAGTCATGTCTTTTAGGTTAAGTTTAACTGTTTGTTAAAATTTTTACTTTCCCCATTTAAAATTTTTAGAGCCCTTAACCCTTCCGGTTGAAATGTGAATGGATTTTTTTTTAAAATTTTTTTTTTTTGTACAAGCAAGTGAACCAAAATTTATATTTTTTTTTACAAAAAACCCTTTTTGGGTTTTGCCTTTTAAAACCACCTCCCTTACTCAAATCCTTTTTTTCAGGTTGTTTTACCGCCCGGTGTTGGCATCTAATTTTTTAAACATTTTTAAATAATTTGGTTGTTTTGTTCCTAACCCGAACCCCAATTTTTACTTTTTTCCCGCGGGGATTTAGGGGGGTTTTCTTTTTTTTACCAAAGGTTTTTCCCTTCCAAACCGGGGTTGTTTTGTGTGACTTTTCCCCGAGGGTTACAAATAAACACCGTCAGGTATTTTTCCCTTTTCTCCAAAAACCCTTTTTCCCTCCCTTTTGGCCCGAAACATTCCCCTTGGGTTTTGACTTTAAAAGCAACGGCCTAACTTGGGGAAAATTTTTTGGGTGGGGGATTTATTGGAAAAATTTTTTGTAAAGGCCAAGGGGCACCCCTTAATTCGGGCCCGCTCTTTCCCCTTGGTGGGGGTTGGGAAACTTTCAAAACCCCCTTTTCCCCAAATTTCTTTTTTAAATTTTTTCCTTTGGTTTCATGGAATTTGTTTGTTCCAGCATGTTTCTTTAAGGAATTGGGGATCATTTGGGGGAAACAAACTTTGGGACCTCCCAAAATTTTCCCTTTTTGATTGGGGGTTTTTTCCGGTTTAGGTGACTGAGGGGTTCTAAATTTTTTTCCCCGACTTAGGGGAAAAGGTTTTATACCCCTTCTAAAGATTCCCCTTAATTTCTTCTTTGAATTTGTTTCCTTGGTTAAAACCCAATTCCCACAGTTTGGGGGATTTTACCCCTTTTTTATGCCCAAAATTTTTTTGTTTTTCCCCCCACCCTTTTGGGCGTTTTTGAACTCCTCCTTTTGGTAAAGGGTTTTTCCCAAAGGCCTTCCAAATTGCGTTGGGGAAAATTTTGGGTGTTGGTTTTCCCAAACCCGGGAATCCCCTCAACAACAAATTTTTTTAAAAATTATTTTCTCAAAAAAATAGCCCCGGCTTTGCCTGGTTTTCAAAATTTTTGGGGCCGGCCAATGTGGGGGTGGTTTACAAAAACTTTTTTAATTTTTCCAAACCCGGTCCCAAAATTTTCTCTATTTGCCCCCAAAATTGGCTTTTTTTAGGCCTTTTGGAAAACTTTTGTTTCGGGTTTTTCCAGTCCTTTCTTCCCCAATTTTACAGTTGGCCAAATATTTTTAAGCCCAAAACTTTCCAAAAACCCCAAATAAAACCTTTTTTCTGCTTTTTTAAAATTTTAAGTTCCTTTTCCCTTTTCTTAAATTTTTGGCCCAAGGTTAAAGTGCGTTAAACAAAATTTTTTAAATGTTTTGGGGTTTAAATAATTTAAGTAACTAAAATTGGCAAAAAAAATCAAGGGCCGAGGGTTTTAAAGGGAAATTTTGGGGTCAATTTTAACTTTTCCCCGGCCCTTTTCCCGCCCCTTTTTGTTACACCCCGCTTTAATTTTTTTTGTTTTAAATTTGGCCCCGTTTTCCTTCCCGGAAAATAAATTTTGAACCCTCCATTTTGGGCAAAGATTTGCCCGGCCAAAAGGCCCCATTCTCAATTTCTGCCCCTGTTTGTTGGTTTTTATGGGGAATTCAAACCAAATTCCCCAATAACTTTTTTTTATTCAATTTTCATACAAAAATTTTTGTTTTAAAAAATGTTTTTACAAAAAGATTCCAAAAAATAAGAAAACCCCAAAAAGGTCTGTATGGAAAAAAAAGGGGGAAAAAATTCCCCGGCTTGAGGGTGGTTTTAACCCTTCCCCAAGGGGGCCCCTTTTTTAAAAAAAAAAAAAAAAAAAAAAAAAAAAAAAAAAAAAAAAAAAAAAAAAAAAAAAAAAAAAAAAAAAAAAAAAAAAAAAAAAAAAAAAAAAAAAAAAAAAATTTTTTTTTTTTTTTTTTTTTTTTTTTTTTTTTTTTTTTTTTTTTTTTTTTTTTTTTTTTTTTTTTTTTTTTTTTTTTTTTTTTTTTTTTTTTTTTTTTTTTTTTTTTTTTGGTTTTACCTTTTTTGGGTTTGGGGTTTAGTCCCTTAAAAAAAAACAAAGGAAGGGGGAAAGGTTCTTGCCTTTTTTTTCTTTTTTTTTGGTCAGAATTGGGCCTTTCCAAACCCCCAAATTCTTTGCTAGGTAGCTCAAAGTGCTTTGCAAAATGATTCTCATAATTTAATGCAGAAGACAAAACGGACACGTGTGAAAAGAGGTCAAGGCGAGTTGACAAAGACTTGAGGAGTGGAATTTATATTTAGCCAAATCCCAAAGGATGCACCACATTTACATCAATATTTGTTTTCACACTTGGCTTTTCTTTTAGGCCTTTAAAGAATATTTACTAGAGAAATTTGCTTCAAGTTTGTGTTTTGGTCTAAAGAAACAAAATAAGTTACAATATACAGAAACAAGCAGTGTCTTACAGTGGACAACTATGCAGTCTATTAAATAGAACATTCTCCTTCCAAAAGCAGCTTTTAACATAGAAGCTAAATTTTCTACAATGCTTTTATACCTCAAGCTTCCTTTCCTTTTCTCTAAATAATTCCGTAAGTTAAAGTGCAATTAAAATGGTCATATAGTTTTAAATGTTTGGTAGTTTAAATAATTTGAAGTAACATAAGCATGGCAAAAAAAACAGACAGCCGAAGAGGCCGAGTTGAAAGGCAAGTTTTAAGACGGGTACAATTTAAGGCTTTCCAGAGCACACCCAGCACCATATTGTGCTACACCCCTAAGCGTTCAAGGGCTGCATCTTCTGTTTTAAATAAGCAGCCAATGTCTACACTTCCTGGAACTAAAGTGTGAACACAACAGTCTTTGGTTTATTTTAAGGAAAGTCAAGATTGATTAAATGCTGCCAAAACAGCCCAGATCATTTCTGTACCCTCGTTCTTGTTGCCATCTTCATCGGGATTGCTATCCAACAGTTCCCGCGAGCGGGTTACTGCTACTTCATATTTGTCATCAGCAAGATTTGAAAAGATGTTTTCCAGCACATCAGAAGCATTAGCCAAGACAATAAGAGCCAGCAAACGTCTGTCCATGCGATGAGGGCCATTCACCCAGCGCTCCAGCAGGCTGTCTTGTAACCTTTTCACAAGAGGTTGCTTTTTGGTTGTATTGGTGACTGGGTGAGTAGTCATGTCAAACAGAAGGAAGTTCTGCTTCTCTGTGGTCAGAATGCCTTTCTCCACTAAATTCTTTGCTAGCCTTTCTCGAACATTACGCAACTGATAATGTAACTTCAGAGGGTTCCACGTTTCACCTGTGAGAAACTCAATCCAACTTTGCACATTCTCAGGAGGACTGGTAGCTTTGATGTGCTTGAGAGCTTCATCCAGAAGAACATCTCCTGTTGGGGCATCTGACTTTAATAAAACCTTGCGATCCAACATTTTTTTCTTACTTAACGTGGCTGGCTCAAGGTGGATCCTTCCCCTAAAGGCGAGCTCAATAAGAATACAGCCTCGGAGCCCTGACGAGATGCAGTCGTTCCAGAAAGAAGTGTATCCCTCTTTGTCTTTAAGTCCCAAAAGTAGTATTTCTTCCATAAGTGTGAGACGAAGGTCCTTGGAATCTTCTTTATCCTCTTCAACCTGACCATCAAGATTCCCAGATTGGTCTTGATTTTCCTTCTCTGTACGTCTGTCATTTCCGCCCACTGCCTCACTTCGCCTGTTTCGGTAGGTCAAAGTGGCCATGCTGCTTCACAGACCCCACTAACCCGCTATTCCCTGATCTGTATGTGTTTTTTTTTTTTTGTTCGTTCTTTTAAGCCTGCTTAAATATCAACATTTAAATTAAGGAGTAAAGTAAAAAACTGACACATGCACGGCAATTTTGAAATATGCAGTTTCATGTGTGACAGTAATGCTCATTGTTACCAGACTTGACTTTACTACAAAAATTCTCATTGAGCCAATTCAATTGAAGTAAAAGTAAGTGCCATCCATGCTGTTAATGCCAGCTGCCTTTGGATTGTATCTAAACACGCCGTGTCCAACAGCTTAAAAGCTCACACAGCATCAGGGTCAGCCATGTTATATCTACACATGCAGGTCACTCCGTGTCACGTCATCACAATTATGGACCTCATCGTCACAGATTTTAATGAGACTTGGCCTGCTGATTTGGTCATCTGAGTGACCCATGGAACTGAAATTGCACGTGTCTTGGATCAACAATTATAAGGAAATTTGAAATCACAAAGTTTGAACACTGTGCTGGATTAGAACTTTGACTGGCAATTTCTACCTGAATATAAGTTGAACAGAAATTGTTCTGATGTTTTCCAGCTCTGTAGTTTGTGAAAATACTATGCTATCCCCAAAATGACCATATTATGAGTGATTATAATGTTACGATTTGAACAAATTGGCCAATTTTTAACTAAAGCTACATTATAATGTCTTGAACATCTCCAGAATTTTTGGTTTTATTAAACTCTGTGATCATTTCATGTGGAATTACCCATCAGGAGTATCTCTGCTCCAATTTGATGATCTAATCCACCATAGAAACTGCCCTCGCCCTTTTAACTCTGTAAAATCTGAATATGCCTCATAGATACGATTCTTTTTCTCCTTTAAACACAACATCAAGCCTTTCTATCAGAGTAGTTGCACCTTCATCTTTGTTCAGATCTTCTGCTCAAATTGACATCTCAATGCTGTCCCTGTGACAGTCTAACCGCAAGTGCGTGTTTTTTATTTCTAAGCTCAGTAACCCGTGTCCATATTAAATCTTAATTTTTCCAGCTCTCATATGCCTTTCTCTTGTCAAATGCAGGCGGGATTCTATAATTATCACCCATCCTCTTCTACGAATGTTAAACTTAAATAACAACACCTTTGATGTTAACCACACTTTTTATTCTTCTCTCCCATAAAACACACCCGTCATGAGTAACCTCCTACACACCCACTCTCCTCAAACCCTGAATGTCGAGGAGCACATATATAAGATATAGAATATAACAACTTAACCGAATGAAGCTCACGATGCGCAGTTCAAGTCCAGCGAGGATATCCAACCAAGCCCTAAAAATGACAGCTTTAATAGACCTGCCATTGCTGTGTCCAAAGACTTATTAAGCGCATGGTCACAGATTTGAAATCAAAAACACATGAACTCTGAAGACTGCATGCCACGGCTGTCCTCAACCATCCACTCAGGAGTGACTGACAGTTCTTTCCACCAATCAGCTTTCTTCTTTTGTAATCAATCAGTACCTGCCTTTTCTGTAATGTCCTTTCTGACTTTGTCCTCGTCACCTCTGCCACTGAGCGAATTTCATCGATGTTACCTTTTCATTTTGTGGTTTCCACTTTTAGATTTTTCTGTCTTCTTCCATTACATGGCCAATGTATCCTTTTTAGATAAGTCCTTGTAAGAGTCAGGCTATACTCACACATTAAGAAGGATATCAAGGAGGCAAAAAGACAGAGAGGAATATAGCGGATAAGGCGAAAGACAACCCTAATAGATTCTTTCAGCATTTTAGTAGTAAAAGAACAGTCAAGGAGGAGGTCAACTGCATCAGAAATAGTAAAGGGGAATTAAAAGATACAGACATTGAAATAGCAGATGCCATAAACTTACATTTTTCTGACGTGTTTACAAGTGAGCAAGTGGATAACTTCCCAGAGGTAACAGGGACTACTAAGGAGGTACTGAGGGATTTGGAAATTGTAGAGGGAGAAGTGCTGCTCAGATTAAATAAGATGAAATCAAACAAATAACCAGGGGCCTCATGCATAACGCCGTGCATAGAATTCACACTATAACATGACGTAAGCACAAAAGCCGAAATGTGCTTACGCACAGAAAAATCCAGATGCAGGAATCTGTGCGTAGTCCAACTTCCACGTTCTTCCACTCCATAAATCCTGGTCAGCGTAAAAAAAAACGCTCGTGCACATGCTTTATGTAACGCCCCAATTCCTCCCAGAATTACGCCTCTTCAATCAATCAATCAATCAACATTTATTTATATAGCACATATTCATACAAAAAAAATGTAGCTCAAAGTGCTTTACAAAATGAATAGAGAAATAGAAGACACAATAAAAGATAAACATAAGTCAACATTAATTAACATAGAATAAGAGTAAGGTCCGATGGCCAGGGTGGACAGAAAAACAAAAAACTCCAAAGGCTGGAGAAAAAAATAAAATCTGTAGGGGTTCCAGACCAAGAGACCGCCCAGTCCCCTCTGGGCATTCTACCTAACATAAATCATTATATTTTCATGGAAGGACCTGATGATGATGGTCACGTAGACTTCTGGCTTTCAGTCCATCAATGTTGGTGTATCATGATGCTTTGAGTAGGTGGTGGTGGCGCAGGCCCCCACCACAAAGAAACCGGAAAAAGAAACAGAAGAGAGAGTAGGGGTCAGTACGGATTTTAGAGCCACCATGAATAGTTATTATGAAGAATTGAACATACAGAGTATCAGGATTATGTTAAAGTGAAGTTATAAAAAGGCCATGTTAAAGTAATGTGTTTTCAGCAGTGTTTTAAAGTGCTCTACTGTATTTGCCTGGCGAATTCCTATTGGCAGGCTATTCCAGATTTTAGGTGCATAGCAGCAGAAGGCCGCCTCACCACTTCTTTTAAGTTTAGCTTTTGGAATTATAAGGAGACACTCATTTGAAGATCTAAGGTTACGATTTGGAATATAACGTGTCAGGCATTCCGATATATAAGATGGAGCGAGATTATTTAAGGCTTTATAAACCATAAGCAGTATTTTAAAGTCAATCCTGAATGACACAGGCAACCAGTGTAGTGACATCAAAACTGGAGAAATGTGTTCGGATTTTCTTTTCCCAGTTAGGATTCTAGCAGCTGCATTCTGCACTCGTTGCAAATGATTTATGTCTTTTTTGGGTAGTCCTGAGAGGAGTGCGTTACAGTAATCTAGTCTACTGAAAACAAAAGCGTGAATTAATTTCTCAGCATCTTTCAATGATATAAGAGGTCTAACTTTAGCTATGTTTCTTAAATGAAAAATGCTGTCCTAGTGGTCTGATGAATATGCGATTTAAAATTCAGATTACAGTCAACGGTTACCCCTAAATTTTTACTTCCGTCTTAACTTTTAATCCTAGTGCATTAAGTTTATTTCTGATAACCTCGCTGAATCCATTATTGCCAATTACCAAAATTTCAGTTTTCTCTTTATTTAGTTTGAGAAAATTACTATTCATCCATTCAGAAATACCAGTAAGACATTGTGTTAGTGTATCGAAAGAGTCGGAGTCATCAGGTGCTATAGATAAGTACAGCTGTGTGTCATCAGCATAGCTGTGGTAGCTCACATTGTAACCTGAGATAATCTGACCTAACGGAAGCATGTAGATTGAGAATAACAGCGGACCCAGGATAGAGCCTTGTGGAACACCATATCGGATATCATGTGTCTTTGAGATTTGATTACCACAACTCACAAAGAATTTTCTCCCTGCCAGGTAGGATTCAAACCAATTTAAGACACTGCCAGAGAGGCCCACCCATTGACTAAGGCGATTTCTAAGAATATTATGATCAATGGTGTCAAATGCAGCACTCAGATCTAAGAGGATGAGAACAGATAAATGGCCTCTGTCTGCATTTACCCAAGTCATTTACTACTTTAACAAGTGCAGTTTCTGTACTGTGATTTGTTCTGAAGCCTGACTGAAAAGTATCAAGAATAGCATGTTTATTTAGGTGGTCATTTAACTGCATAATGACTGCCTTCTCTAAATTTTACTTAAGAAGGGCAGGTTAGAAATGGGTCTAAAATTTTCAAAGGCAGAGGGGTCAAGATTATGTTTCTTAAGAAGGGGTTTAACTACAGCAGTCTTAAGACAGTCTGGAAAGACCCCGTATCTAATGACGAATTTACTATGTCCAGAATATTGTCAATTAGAACGCCTGATATTTCTTTGAAAAACCTGGTTGGTATTGGGTCAAGGACGCAGGTGGAGGATTTCAGTTGAGAGATTATACTATGTAATTCAGGTAAATCTATCCTGGTGAAAGCATTTAATTTGTTTATAACGGAGTACCGGGGCTTTGGAGGTTCTGCAGTGTTCGGGAGATATACTATGTTATCTCTAATATCATTAATTTTTGAGTGAAAAATACAGCAATGTTCTCACAGGTTTCACTGGAAGTATTCTGGGGGCATTCCTTTGTGTTCCCTGGGTTTAACAGACGGTCAATTGTTGAAAATAAGACTCTGGGATTACTAGCATTGTTATTTATAATATTAGAGAAATAGCAGCGCCTCTCAAGACGGACAGTGTTATTGTATTCTGTTATTTTAACTTTTAATATTTCATAGTGGATAGTTAGTTTAGTTTTCCACCATTTACGCTCAGCTCAGCCTCTTTGAATATGCAAATCAATATAAATCGCCCTTAAGCTCAGCCTTCTGTGAAAAGACAATGGGAAAAGCACGGGGGAAAATATAAGAATTTCAGCGAATACCAAGTGGAGGCAAAGGAAAAACATACTATTTGTTCAAATAAACCGTGGTATAATCAACAAAAGGAAGTTGATCGAGTGACACAGCGTGTCGTAGAAACTTGAAAGCTCATGTTCACAAAGTTGCACAGTGCCGGAAATCAAAAAGAAGTCACATGTCAAAGTCACTGTGAAAAGGCGAGTTGTAGCCCACCGTCTGAGTGTCATATGAAAGCTTATTAGGATACAGAGAAAAAAAAAAGGCACACAGGAGGGAAAAAAGCACGAACTGTCAACTTTAATCTTGAAATTTCCACTTTAATCACGTAGATTATTTTGTCATTAAAGTAGAACATCATAAACTTCATCTTAAAATCATCTAATTTACTAGTTTCTTAAATCCCATCGTAACCAAAGTAGCATGTTAAATGATTTGTTTTGTATTTGATCTTCTATGTGCTCTATGTGTGTGAATCACTACTTGCTTCCTAAACCGGCTCTCTTCCTCCAACTGGACACAGAGTCCATTACATTCGTGATATTACAGCTCTCTGAATAACTAAAATACTGAGATGTATACGTGATATCATTTTCATGATGATAGGAGTTAAAGTACGTTATTAAACATGGGTTTCACGGCGCAGTGATTGTGTGCGACCTTTGATGAAATAATGTATTGCAGCAGTACTCATGGGTGGCTCTAGGCTTGTGGTGGCACTGGGCAGAGGAAGAAGCAGTGGCCCCTTCACCCGCCGATGACAATATGGTATCTTATGCACGGTGGATGGCCACGTTCGTTGCTGACACTGCATAGCCGCCTCGTGCTCATGACACAAGCATTTAAGTTTTACCGAAATTTGTCGCTGCATTTTTATCTGTGTTGTTATTTTCTCTTTCTGTTTTATATTTAATATATATTGGCGTGGCCGCCCCTGTCGTCCTTGTTTTTCTTTCTCCAAGTAATCAATTGCCACACAATTAGCTCTGTAATAGACGTTAATCCATCTGTAAGCTGAGCCAATTCTTCAAAACTTTTAAGGAACATTGAAATATCTTCGTAGTACGTGTTTAATTACTCTATCCTTCACGCCATTCCCATTGAAGAATATAGATTATTTAAATAAAGTTAAAGTTTTATCTATACTATTAAAAGGCAAAGCCCTCACTGACTCACTCACTCAGTCACTGACTCATCACTAATTCTCCAACTTCCCGTGTACGTAGAAGGCTGAATCTTGGCAGGCTCATTCCTTACAGCTTCCTTACAAAAGTTGGGCAGGTTTCATTTTGAAATTCTATGCGTTAATGGTCATAACTGGAAGCTATTTTTCTCCATATACTGTAATGGAGTTGAGCTCGAAAGCTGTGGGGGGCGGAGTTTCATGTGACATCATCACGCCTCCCACGTAATCACGTGAACTGACTGTCAACGCAGTGCGTAGAAAACCAGGAAGAGCTCCAAAACGTGCTGAAGAAAACATGCATTATATAATTGAGAAGGCAGCGAAATAATAAGAAGCGAGCGAGTGACATATAAAACCATATTCATGAGTGCTGCTACTTCGGAAACAAAGCACGGTGTAAACCTAAAGTTTAAATTAAGTTCATAGACAGGTTGCCGCTGGCGTTTGTCATGCCCACGGGTAATGCAGGATACAAGTTTAATGAGAGGACGCAGGATATAAACGAGAGTTTTGATCACTTTGTAACTAAGTTAAAATTACTGGTGAAGGGCTGTGCTTATGTAAATTCCGAGAGACTGTGTTTGTTGGGGATTGGCAGTTAAAGGCGGGTGGGGGAGTCACGTCATCATCTCCCCTCCCATTCACCTCATTTCGCTCTGAGCTGAGCTCCGCAGCCAACGCAGTCTTACAGAAGTGACTTTGTGATGCTGCCACCAAATACTCACAGAAAAATCCACAAGTTAATACACACGCTGTCTCTAGAGTTTCTCCACACTGAATCCTCCAGGCACTACTTACAAAAGGTTACATTGACAATCGTGTTACGTTATTTTTAAAATGTTTCCTTTTCTTAGCACAAGCACAGCTGAGAAGCTTCGATGCATGTGCTCCATAACGCGTTAAAAAATCACGCATTTAATCACACTTTGCATTACAAATAAAGGGGAACTTCTGTCAATGCATGATTTCCTGGTACCCCGATTACATTGATCAGCGCTTCCCGATTCATTTTACCCTCGCACCCCCTTGGTTTGAGAAGAAGTATGAAAAAATATGAGGTTAACACAGAAAAACAGATCACCAATTGAAGCTTTATGAATAATCGATTTTCCATCAATAACTGTTTTGGTAAAGCCATACTCAGTGTAATCCTCCTTCCATTTTATAATTTTTCTGCCACTAGCATTGATTAAATGAACGGTAAAAAAGTAAGAGCGAAGCGAGGGTGATTTTTTCAGGCAGGCAGGCGACAGACACCTCAATAGCTCGAATTTGGACATAAGTAGGTTCTATTTAGTCACCAGAAATATCTTTGGTAGGAATGGAAGTTGAATTTAGTCTTTAAATTTCTATGGTAAAGAAAACTTTATGCAATGATGAGTACATTTAACTATATAAAGTCAAAACTTGTATATATAAAGTCATTCCCGAATATATAAAGTCAAAACTTGATTATATAAAGTCACTGTCAGAATAAATAAAGTGAAAACTTGAATATATAAAGTCAGCGCTGGAATATATCAAGTCAAAATTTGAATATATAAAGTCATTCCCAAACATATAAAGTCAAAACCTGAGTATATAAAGACAGCGTTGGAATATTTTGGAATATATAAAGTAAGCGTTGAAATATATAAAGTCAGCGCTGGAATATATAAAGTCAAATCGAATATATAATGTCAGCACTGGAATATCCATCCATTTCCCAACCCATTGAATCCGACCACAGGGTCACGGGGGTCTGCTGGAGCCAATCCCAGCCAACACTGGGCACAAGACAGGAACCAATCCTGGGCAGGGCACATGCATCATTTTCAAACATTAACCGAACAGTGTTTTTTCAATTTATTTTTCTGAATACATTTTTGTTAACTTACTTCAGTTCAGAGTCTTTTCAATCAATAGATTTTGACTTTCACTTTATAGATTCAGGAGTGAGTTTATATACTCCGATGTTGACTTTATATATTCAGGTTTGACTTTATATATTCCAGCGATGACTTTATATATTCTGACGCTGACTTTATATATTTAAGTTTTGACTTTATATATTCCAGCGCTTACATTATATATTCCGAAATATTCCAACGCCGTCTTTATATACTCAGGTTTTAACTTAATATATTTGGGAATGACTTTATATATTCAGAAACAAGTTTTGACTTTATATATACCGACGCTGACTTTACGAGGTGTGGCAGAAAAGTAATGAGACTGATTTTTTATTTACCAAAGTTTTTATTTTTTTCAAACATCAATGTTATCCCCTTCAAAGTAGTTCCCTTGGGCAGCTACACACCGATGGAGACGTTGTTCCCACTGTTGCTAGCAGCGCTAGAAGTCTTCAACCGATATGGTCTTCAGCATGTCCGTTACACTCTTTTAGATGTTTTCTAAAGTCCCGAAATGACGTCCTTTGAGGACATTTTTCAGTTAAGGAAAAAGGAAAAAGTCACACGGACTGAGGTCAGGTGAATAAGGGGGCTGAGGAACCACAGGAATGCGTTTTTTCGATTGTCCTTCTGCTCAATTGTGAGGTTTTTCAGAACCATTTTGGCACAGACCTTTCGCATGTGCAAATGTTCAGTCAAAATTTGATGAACGGTAAATCTGTTCAAATTTAATTGTTCACTCAACATTCTTAATGTTAAACAACGGTCTGATCTCACAAGAGTGTTCACACGTTCGATGTTTTCATTGGTTTTCGAAGTTGAAGGCCTCCCTGAAAAACTTGAACTCGGGATAAAGAATGTTCCCCATAGGCCTGTTTTAACTTTTCAAACGTCACACTTGCCGATTCTCCAAGCTTAACACAAAATTTAATGGCACAACGTTGCTCCAAATTCCGCTGTTCCATTTTGCGTGAGGCACAACTAAAATCACAACTTCGCTAATAGCAGTCACAAAAATCACGTAGTTAACGGATGGAGTTGAAACTCACACTGAGCTATGGGAGGGTACTGATACACGTGCTCTATCAAGGACAACAGCGCAGGCGTTGCCAGATCGCTTGCAGTGATGCCAGTCTCATTACTTTTCTGCCACACCTCGTATATATTAAAGTTTTGACTTAATATATTCCAGCGCTGACTTTATATATTCTGACGCTGACTTTATATATTCAAGTTTTGACTTTATATATTCTGACGCTGACTTTATATATTCAAGTTTTGACTTTATATATTCTGACGCTGACTTTATATATTCAAGTTTTGACTTTATATATTCCAGCGCTGTCTTTATATATTCTGACGCCAACTTTATATATTCACAAAATGTATTTGCCTGTTTGGCACCCCATATTAAAATGTTTCATTTTCTTTTTACTTCTCCACTACTTATTTTGATATATATATATATATATATATATATATATATATATATATATATATATATATATATATATTGTCACACACGCGCATGGGAGGCAGCTAAAGGGCTTGAGTGAAGGCAGTTCGGAGGCATGCCGGGGTGTGTCAGAGTGCACTGACTCTTTTCTCCCTTGCCTGTAGACCATTCCCGGGGGATTTCACCTGGCTCTCCTGACATCACTTCCGGGACTGAGCCAATGGAAGTCGGCCACACCAGCTCCAGTCCCTCTGATGTCACGTCCGCTATGAACCAATGGTGGAAGACCACGTGCGGATCCATATGACCTCACTTCCTGTCTCCCCTTTAAAACCTGCCCCTTTTCCTTTGTTTCCTCAGTCTTGTTTTGGACTCAGTTGAACGCACTTCAGTGCTGATTATTTGTTAAAACGACTTTTGCAGCCAGGGTACCACATTATACGGGTGGCTGCCCCAAACCTTTATCTGTCCATGTCTCGTTCTTGTTACAATATATATATATATATATATATATATATATATATATATATATATAGATAGATAGATATATTAGGCTTGGGCAGTAAAACGGTAATATGGTATCCCGCGGGATCTAAAAATAGCAACGGTGTCAGTTTCAATACCGTTATACCGTCATAAAAACAATGCACTTACATAGGAGACAAGGATTAAATATTAAATATTTATTTAATGCCTAAAAATGCGTATGCGTATGCGTGGTTGTCATCACGTGACAGTGTGGAGGAGAAAGAGAGAGGTGGGGAAAGATGGCGAGTCACGCACCAAGTGACCTGGTCTCGAAAAAGAACACAACTTCTGCAGTTTGGCAGTATTTCGGGTTTCGACCGAACGAGAAGGGAGAGGCGGTAAGTACGGATGAGGCAATTTGCAAATTGTGCAACCAAAAGGTGACCGTGAGAGATGGAAATACCTCGAACCTAAGGTTGCATATATGAAACCACCATCCACTCACTGCTGCGAGGATGGACCCGAGTTCACTCAGTGCAACAGTTTCAACACCTCCCGATGCAGGACCAACAACATTTAGGTCCAACGCCAGTACGCAGCCAACGATAATGGGGGCCTTCGGGAAAGCAACAAAGTACAAAAGGGACAGTGTCAGTTGGAAAACCTGTACTGATGCAGTGACAAAATACTTGGCGAAGAAAATGGTCTCTTTCCACACAGTGGAAAAAAAGTCCTTTACAGACATGGTAAAGGTCCTAGATGCCCGGTACGAGCTGCCTGGACAGAAATATTTCTCACAAACAGCCGTCCCACATTTATATAGTAAAGTTAGAGACAATGTTCAAGTGCTGCTGTCAGCGGCAGACAGTTATTCCTTAACAACTGACATGTGGTCGTCAGTTAACATGACACCATATATGACACCATATATGTCTGTGACTGTCCATACTATTACACCTGACTGGAAACTTGAATCCAAATGCCTTCAAACTACGTATTTTCCTGAGAGTCATACAGCAGACAATCTTGCTGCTGCACTCAGAGCTGCACTTCAGGAATGGCAACTTGACGAGAAAAAACTTTCAGCCATAACTACTGACAACGCTGCCAACATTCATGCCGCAATCAGGTCCCTGCATTGGCCGTGGCTATACTGCTTCGGTCACAATCTAAACTTGGCTGTCACAAATGGATTGCATGACCAGAGGCAAAAAACCGAGCGCGCCCTCAGACTATGCCGTAATATTGTCGGGGCCTTTTCACACATCTGGCAATGTAAGCATGAACTCCACAAGAAGCAAGTGGACTTGGGACTCCCAAAACATAGTCTCAGGGGCAGGGGCTCAAATATAAAAAAGGGGTCATCACATAAATAAATTATATTGAAAAGTAGGCTATATTAAAATACAAAACCATTTTTTAAATTGTAATTATTTTCCTGTATTTTTTATCAAGTAAATGCAGGCTTGATGCGCATAAGGGACTTATTTAGCCTAAAATAAATGTGCATGCAAATTTGACCAAATGGAATAATATACATTAATGGACTTATTTATTTATGCATTCATTCATTTATTTAGGCCTATTTATTCATTCATTTGTTTATTTATGCCTATTTATTCATTCTTTTGTTTATTTAGGCCTATTCATTCATTTAATCATTTATTCATCATTCATTAATTAATTCATCCATCTGTCCGTCGGCAGGCCTGCGCAACTTGCTGGGGCTCCAAACTGGCAATGGTGGAGCGAATCCTCGAGCAGGCCCAAGCGATCAGACACGTCCTGTCTGATGACAGAAGGAACAGCCTGTCCCTGACCTGGCAGGACATGGACGTCTTGAAAGCTGTTCACAAAGCACTGAAACCAGTCGGTGACTTCACTGATATTTTGTCAGGAGAAAATTATGTGACCAGTTCCTGTATCCTCCCCATACTACACCTCTGAAGGGACAATGTGTTGGCTGCGTCAGAAAATGACCTCCAGCTAACACAGTCAATCAAAACTGGAATTCTAACAAAGCTGGAGGCCAAGTATGAATCCAATTCATTGCGCAAAAATATTGCGAAAATGCACTTTCTTCGACCCTCGTTACTGTGGAGGATATGAGACGGATGACAACGCATTGGCTGAGACCAAGGCTGAATTACAGGCTGAGATCGTGAGCTTAGAGGCAGCAGGTCCAGTGGCCATCAGAGCGGAAGAGGGAGAGGCGCAACCTGCACCCTCACGAAAAAAGATGTCTCTGGGGAGTATGCTGCAAAAAAAATCTGATGCAATGGCTGGTCCCGTCAACATCGGCACCGTAGAGGACCGAGTAAGAGCTAAAATAACAGCCTACTGTTTGGAGTCAGTTACTCAAGGAGACGAGGACCCACTTCTCTGGTGGAAAAATGCTGCTGGGTGTTTTCCCCAGATGTCGCGAGTGGCACGAAAGTACCTGTGCGTCTGTGCCACAAGCACACCATCGGAGTGAGTTTTCAGCACCGCAGGTAAAGTTGTTGGTCCACAACGTGCCCTGTTAAAGCCGGACAAAGTAAACATGCTGGTTTTTCTAGCGAGAAATGTTGAATAGATTGATGCCACTTGCCATTCGTTCCTATTCGCACTGTATTTATTTTTATTTATTTAATTGATTCAGGTATTTTTATTTGGTTTATGTTAAAAACGATATTGGAAAGAAGACTGGAAAGAAGTTTTTGTTTAGGACTATTGCTTTGCAATACTTTTTATAATATGGATGATGTTTATGTTAATTCAACTCTTTGTTATTAAAAGTTGTTCAGGCGGTGTGATTTATTTTAATTGATTTGTGTGCGCATCTCCGCGCGAAAATGGTTCTGGATGTTTATGTTAATTTAATTCTGTTTGACTGTTGTATTTGCACTTTTTTATAAACTGCTATTTGTTGCTAATAAAAGTTGTTAATATTGTTCTGCATGTTATTTTGTTATTGTTTCAGTATTAGTGTTTGATATTCAGTTTCTGAACGGTTTAGGCACAAGCCAACAGTTTGGTGACGCTGTCTGAGCCTTACGCCACAATTTTTTTATTATTCACGGTAATACCGTATACCGAGGTAAAATAGGGAGGAGGTTTGACGGTATCAAAATTTGGATACCGCCCAACCCATATATATATATAAAGAGTGGCACGGTGGCACAGTGGTAGTGCTGCTGCCTCACAGTTTGGAGACCCGGGTTTGCTTCCTGGGTCCTCCCTGCATGGAGTTTGCATGTTCTCCCCGTGTCTGCGTGGGTTTCCTCTGGGCGCTCCGGTTTCCTCCCACAATCCAAAGACATGCAGGTTAGGTGGATTACCGATTCTAAATTGGCCCTAGTGTGTGCTTGGTGTGTGGGTGTGTTTGTGTGTGTCCTGCGGTGGGTTGGCACCCTGCCCAGGATTGGTTCTTGCCTTGTGCCCTGTGTTGGCTGGGATTGGCTCCAGCAGACCCCTGTATTCGGATTCAGCGGGTTAGAAAATGGATGGATAGATATATATATATATAGATATGACAACAACACTCATATCAATGACAAAACAATTACATTAACAATCATGTTACGTTATTTTAAAAATTTTTCCTTTTCTTTTTCATAACTTCTTTAACACACTACTTCTCCGCTGTGAAGCGCGGGTATTCTGCTAGTATTCAATATATATTGGCGTAGCCACCTCTGCAGTCCTTGCTTTTCTTTCTCCAAGTAACCGATCGCCACACAATCAGCTCTGTAATAGATGTTTATCCATCTGTAAGCTGAGCCGATTCTTCAAAACGTTTAAGGAACATTGAAATATCTTCGTAGTAACGTGTTTAATTATTCTACCCTTCATGCCATTCCCAGTGAAGAATATAGATAAAGTTTTATCTGTATAATATAATAAATATATTTTGCTGCATTTCATCTTAAAATGATATCGCATCATATGTAAATACGCTTTATAAAGTGGCTCAGGTTGTGCGATATTATAACTATAGTGCAAGTTTACAATGGGGTGATTGTACTTATAAGTACAAACCGTTCTACAAGGTGCAATTGATTGAGTGCATTTAAAGTTCTTGGGATTAAACTGTTTTGAACCGCGAGGTCCGTACAGGAAAGGCTTTAAAACGTTTTGCCATGGCTGAGACAGCATGTGCTTGATATTGTATCCCGATAATTCTCTTTCCGATCAGCTGCTGCTGTGATTCACACTCAGATACAGTGATATAAATACGGAAAAAGATGATCCGCTGTGGCAACTCCTAACGGGAGGTGCTGAAAGAAGAAGGTGCAGTGAGAATAACAACGCTTAAGCAGTTATGGTATTTGGAATACTATGGCTGTTCCCTGGTCCATTATATTGTTACGAGTTAATTACAATCAGATGCGTTACACTAATCAACAATATGCGGGTAGTTTCAATGTATTTATAAAGCCGCGTCAGGAAAATAAGGTGTAACCACGCAGGAAAAGTAGCACTGCTTTGATGCTGGGTGCCGCCAGTTTGCAAAACCGAGCGGAGAACTTGCGTACGACAGGGTATGAGGTACCGTGGAAAAGTGCGTGGCTTCACGCCAAGTGTAGGTTTTATACATCGCGATTTTAAGGTGGAAAAGATCTTACGCAACATTTCTGTGCGTACAAACCGTTTATACATGAGGCCCCTGTAGTCCTGATTCGTCTGACCACAATACAGACTTCCATTGTGTGATGGTCCATCTCAGACCTCTCTGAGCCCATAGAAGTTGACATCACTTCTAGACACGGTGAACATGAGGCTTCTTTATTGTACAGTGAAGATTGAAGTGGTATTTGTGGATGAACTCCGTATTGTAGTGGTTGATGAAGGTTTGCCAAAGTAATCCCTCGTCACCCATGAGCTTCTGTCAGATACTGATGAGTGACGCTCCTTGATACAGTGCCTGTGGTCTGAGGGGTCAGAGATCACGGGTGGTCTGCCCTTGCACTTTACGCACTGAAATTCTTCCGATTCCTGAACCATTCAATGATATTACACACCACAGAGGGAGAGATTTGCAAATCCCTTCAACTCTTTCTTTGATGAACATTATTTTTAACATCTCAATCATTTTCTCACTCTTGTGTTTTCAAACTGGAGATCCTCTGCCCATCTTTGCTTTTCAGAGACTTAGCCTTTCGTGGGTACAAATCACGATTACAATCCCCTGTTTGAAATCCCATCATTATTTAATGATTTGATCTCGTCACAGGCCCTAATTTGCCCCCCAAACCGTCACAACTGTTTTTCTGAATCTTTTGCAGGCCTAAAATGCAGGAATGGATGTATAATAACAAATAAAATGAAATTGAGCAGACAGAACATGAAATATCTTGGCTTCATACTGTCTGCAATGAAATCAAAGTAAAAGTACATTTAAGAATCTCTGCTTTTCTGTTTTTTATTTGCCTTTTCCATCCCATCCCATCTTCTTCTAATTTGGGGTTGTAAACAGTTGACGTCAGAAGTTTCCCTACATTTAGGGTGAATTCTTCCAAACTCACTTCACCTCCACAGATTTTATACACACAAACTGTACTTTTGTCTTCTGGTTTAAGACGTCTACATTTTCCGCGGTGAAAGTAATTTTTTCCACTAATGTTCACAGACCTCGGAGTCTTTCACTTTTTATTGACCGTATCCTAATTCCAGGGGATCACAAGTAGTGGTGGTCTGCTCAATACTGACGTGTCGACGCCGTGTCGAGCTTTCAAAGCACAGATGTTTGAAGTGTCGCTTCCAGGCTGTATTATCGTGGGATTTCCCTCTCCTTACCCTTTACCTCTTTTCTTTAATGGTCAGTGTGCTCATCAAGTTCATCTCCTGTCTCCTGTCACACTTTAAGATGAACACACACAGGCAGAGACATACGCAGACACACAGACCCTTGCCACACAAGTACCTTATGAAAGACGTACACACAGCACGTTATTCGCTGCACTTTAACACACACGAGTGCCGTCTGAATAACACAAGGACAGTCCGCTCTCCCCAGCACTCCGAGAGACTTACTTATCATAGGCACAAATAACGGGCGATGTCTCTGATATCTCACACCTAAATATCACCTTTGGTCTCCAACAGTATATTCAGACATTAAAAGGCTCAACATTCCCGGCTATCGGCCATTTATCAGCAGTGAATGTATGACTTTAACGTACTCTTCATTACTGGACTGAGCTCTTTGTCCGCAGCTCGATAAACCTGGCAGTTTGGATCATATGGCACTTCACACTATGCCAGGCGCTCTTCACAAATTACTTTAGTACCTCAATCACTCTGGATATGAAGACAAAGTGTAGAAAGTTAAAAGCAGCGTGGTATTTATTAAAGAGCAATAATACCAGCAGAGAAAAGTATCAAACACAACATGGAGAGCAAAGTCTGGATATATAAAGTCTTTAGGAAAAGCTACGAAAGTTAAAGATGTCACGATGAATGTCCAGGGCGGCGTTGATTGAGCACTCGAAGTTGTTCTTGAAATGCTTGGCTGCTGATCACATGACAGCAGTGGCATTTGGCTGGTGTCCTCTGCTGATGTAATTCTGTCCTCTTCCTCCTCCTCTTCTTCTTCTTCTGAGATGAGGCCTATTTATTATAAAATTCAACGGGAGTTTCACAACACATGATTACAAAATACACCTGACTGGCTGGCTGTCAATATAATGGATGAATTCGCTCAGAATCTTCAATCTTCTCTGAGTTACGTCCGTTTTTTAAAGTAATAAAGTTTCTAATGTTATAACGAACTCCTGTCTCAAGCTTTAATTTCCAGTCCCATAGCATCTCCTTCTGTTCACAGGTTGTAAAGTAATCAGCTACAGCTTGGACCACAGCATGTCTTCATCTCCCAAGCTGTACACCAATGTAGTCCTGGTGCCTTTCACTCCACAGGCCATCAGATCATCAATACAGCTGGAGGGTCTCCTGGATTCCTGCTCAGCTCAAACAGATGGCACTGTGATGGGTACAATTCAGGAGAACAGATTAATTTTGATGTTAACTGTCCATGGCAGTGCCCTGTGTTTAAGGTCATCTGTTTAGTCTTGAGCTAAATATCATGAAGATACAGAACACAATTTACAGACTTTACACACCACGACAGGCTCATTTCAAACGTCACGTGACCCTGAGGGACACTGGCACCATGGCATCACTGGCATCACCGCAGCCACTACGACGCCAGCACACACACCAGGCTCTGGGCACAGTCATTCAAGAAAGAAAGAAAGAAAGAAAGAAAGAAAGAAAGAAAGCGCTGGAGTTTTAATATACCTTTATTACTTGTAATGTCTTTTAGATGAAAGTGTCTCCTAAGTGAGTAAATGTAAATGCAGAAAAACAAAAATGTCTTATTCTATGTTAATTAATGTTGACTTATGTTTATTTTTTATTGTGTCTTCTATTTTTCTATTCATTTTGTAAAGCACTTTGAGCTACATTTTTTTTGTATGAATATGTGCTATATAAATAAATGTTGATTGATTGATGGATTGGTACAATAATATCAAACAAAGCTTACTGAATATTTAAATAATATAAAAAATTAAAGAAAGGATTAAAATACGCCTATCCATGGGCTCACCACCTATGGGAGGGGCCAAGTAGGTTGGGTGCAGTGTGAGTTGGGTGGTGGCCGAAGGCGGGGACCTTGGCGGTCTGATCCTCGGCTACAGAAACTGGCTCTTGGGACGTGGAATGTCACCTCTCTGAAGGGGAAGGAGCCTGAGCTAGTGCGCGAGGTTGAGAGGTTCCGGCTAGATATAGTCGGGCTAACTTCGCACAGCTTGGACTCTGGAACCAATCTCCTTGAGAGGGGCTGGACTCTCTACCACTCTGGAGTTGCCCCGGTGAGAGCGCCGAGCAGGTGTGGGCATACTTATTGCCCCCCGACTTGGAGCCTGTGCATTGGGGTTTACCCCGGTGGACGAGAGGGTGGCCTCCCTCAGCCTTCGGGTGGGGGAAGGGTCCTGACTGTTGTTTGTGCATATGCACCAAACAGCAGTTTGGAGTATCCACCCTTTTGGAGTCTCTGGAGGGTTGCTAGAGGGCATACCTTCTGGGATTCCCTCGTTTTGCTGGGAGACTTCAATGCTCACGTGGGCAATGACAGTGAGACCTGGAAGGGCGTGATTGGGAGGAATGGCCCCCCCGATCTGAACCCGAGCAGTGTTTTGTTATTGGACTTCTGTGCTCGTCATGGATTGTCCATAACGAACACCATGTTCAAGCATAAGGGTGTTCATATGTGCACTTGGCACCAGGACACCCTAGGCCTCAGTTCGATGATCGACTTTGTGGTCGTGTCGTCGGACTTGCAGCCATATGTCTTGGACACTCGGGTGAAGAGAGGGGCGAGCTGTCAACTGATCACCACCTGGTGGTGAGTTGGCTTCGATGGTGGGGGAAGATGCCGGTCAGACCTGGTAGGCCCAAACGTGTTGTGAGGGTCTGCTGGGAACGGCTGGCAGAGTCCCCTGTCAGAAGTAGCTTCAACTCCCACCTCCGCAGAACTTCCAACCACGTCCCGAGGGAGGTGGGGGACATTGAGTCTGAATGGGCCATGTTCTGTGCCTCTATTGTTGAGGCGGCTGACCGGAGCTGTGGCCGCAAGGTGGTCGGTGCCTGTCGCGGTGGCAATATCCAAACCGCAATACCGGCGGTGAGAGATGCTGTCAAGCTGAAGAAGGAGTCCTATAGGACCTTTTTGTCCTGTGGGTCTCTGGAGGCAGCTGATAGGTACCGCAGGCCAAGTGGAATGCTGCTTCGGTTGTTGCTGAGGCAAAAACTCGGGCATGGGAGGAGTTTGGAGAGGCCATGGAGAACGACTTTCGGACGGCTTCGAGGAGATTCTGGTCCACCGTCCGGCATCTCAGGAGGGGGAAGCAGTGCAGTGTCAACACCGTATATGGTGGGGATGGTGCACTGCTGACCTCGACTCGGGACGTTGTGGGTCGGTGGGGGGAGTACTTCGAAGACCTCCTCAATCCCACTAACATGCCTTCCAATGAGGAAGCAGAGCCTGGGGACTCTGAGGTGGGCTCTCCCATCTCTGGGACTAAAGTCACTGAGGTGGTCAAAACTCCTTGGTGGCAGGGCCCCGGGGGTGGATGAGATACGCCCGGAGTTCCTTAAGGCTCTGGATGTTGTAGGACTGTCTTGGTTGACACATCTGTGCAACATTGCATGGACATCGGGGACAGTGCCTATGGTTTGGCAGACCGGGGTGGTGGTCCCCCTCTTTAAAAAGGGGGACCGGAGGGTGTGTTCCAGCTATAGAGGGATCACACTCCTCAGCCTCCCTGGAAAAGTCTATTCAGGTGTCCTGGAGAGGAGGGTCCATCGGATAGTCAAACCTCAAATTCAGGTTTGCCCAACCAGTCTACATGTGCTTTGTAGACTTTGAAAAGGCGTTCGACCATGTCCCTCGGGAAATCCTGTGGGGAATGCTCCGGGAGTATGGGGTACCGGACCCGCTGATAAGGGCTGTTCGGTCCCTGTACAACCGGTGTCAGAGCCTGGTCCGCATTGCCAGCAGTAAGTCGAGCCCGTTTCCAGTGAGAGTTGGACTCTGCCAGGGCTGCCCTTTGTCATCGATTCTGTTCATAACTTTTATGGACAGAATTTCTAGGCGCAGCCAGGGTGTTGAAGGGGTCCTGTTTGGTGGACTCAGGATTGGGTCACTGCTTTTTGCAGATGATGTTGTCCTCTTTGCTTCATCAGGCCGTAATCTTCAGCTCTCTCTGGATCGGTTCGCAGCTGAATGTGAAGTGGCTGGGATGGGAATCAGCACCTCCAAATCCGAGAGCATGGTCCTCAGCCAGAAAAGGGTGGAGTGCCCTCTCAGGGTTGGGGGTGAGATCCTGCCCCAAGTGGAGGAGTTCAAGTATCTCGGGGTCTTGTTCATGAGTGAGGGAAGAATGGATCGTGAGATTGACAGGCGGATCGGTGCGGCATCCACAGTGATGCGGGATCTGCATCGGTCTGTCGTGGTGAAAAAAGAGCTGAGCCGTAAGGCAAGGCTCTCAATTTACCAGTCGATCTACGTTCCTACCCTCACCTATGGTCATGAGCTATGGGTAGTGACCGAAAGAACGAGATTGCGAATACAAGCGGCTGAAATGAGTTTCCTCCGCAGGGTGTCTGGGCTTTCACTTAAAGATAGGGTGAGAAGTTCAGTCATCTGGGAGGGGCTCAGAGTAGAGCCGCTGCTCCTCCGCATCGAGAGGAGTCAGATGAGGTGACTCGGACATCTGATCAGGATGCCTCCTGGACGCCTCCCTGGTGAGGTGTTCCGGGCACGCCCAACCGGGAGGAGGCCCCGGGGAAGACCTAGGACATGCTGGAGGGACTATGTCTCCCGGCTGGCCTGAGAACACCTTGGGATTCTCCGGAAAGAGCTGGAAGAAGTGGACGGGGAGAGGAAAGTATGGGCTTCTCTGCTTAAATTGCTACCCCCGCGACCCGACCTCGGATAAGCGGAAGAGGATGGATGGATGGATTAAAATATGCTTACAAAAAACAAAAAAGGTAGGCATAAAAGAGCAAAAACCTCCAGCAACCAAAATCCAACAAACCGAAACCAGAGCAGGCAACCAAAAGGACTACCAAACATCAAAACGTAAAGCAGAGCCCACCAGACAAAGCAGAGCCCATTGTTGGAGTGGCTCTTTCATCTGCAGCTTCTTTTTAAATACCCCTAGGGGCGGAGCTCCAGGTGCAGTGTCAAGTGGCCCCACCCCCATTGTCCCCACAAAGAACACACAAGAAACACAAAAAAGAAAACGAGGAACAACAAAACTAACAAAATACATAAACATAAGACTTGCACAGCGGACTCACAGGACACATGACAGAGCGCAGACACTCAGATGTGGAATGGAGAGCACTGCTCAGGTCTAAATGATCGATTTCACTTCTAGAGTTACAAATCAAATATTCAATCCAAATCAACATCTTATTTGTTACTCACCCCATTGTCTAGAGAATTGAAAAGAATATTCTGACTTTTCCAGCGCTATTAAGAAATGGATCATCAATACGGAGTGTTATATCTTCAGATCAGACAACACAGGAGATGTGACCAGAGGTGGTGACAAGTCAGAAGGTCACAGAGGAGCAGATTTGACAAATGTCAGTCATCCTTATTGTTTATTCACCAAACACCATTGGGAGTTTAGTATACAAAATGCAAACACTTATTAGATTTGTGTTTTGTTAATACATTAAACTTATTATAAAGATTAATTAAAATAAATGTTCTTTTCCCATAGAGAATCTTACATAACCTAACAAGGCTACACTGTCCTTAAAGGTAATGACAATATTAAGAAATCTCCACTAAATCTCCATTTGATCAAACCCAAATCTTTCCTCTCGCCAGCCTTGCCATTCATTTAATATTGAGAGTGGCCACTAGAGGGGGCAGTTTGGCTACAGAAGAATCAGCTCACCTGTCAGCTCTCAAGGTCATGTGACTGTGTGATCGCGTCACCCTTATTTTGCTCTTAATTCATTTAAATCTTAATTAGTTTTAGATATAATATTTAAAGTTCTTTATTTCAGGTGTTTTACTCTTGTGTTTTTACTTTATTCTTATTTCTTTTCCACTGCACTGTATTCTGTTCTCCCCCTTCACTGCTGACCTTTCCCATGTGTGTAATATGGCGGGTGTCCACTAGAGGGCGACACCGCACTTCAGTCCCACCCCTCAGTCCTCCTGTTAAAGTCTCCATTCGTCGGACTCTCTGATTGTTTCTCATTCTCTCCTTTCATGTTTCACTGCTCAGGATTTCACTGAATGCTTTCTGCTTTTATCTTTTAGATTTCCTTTTTGTGTAAATTGCTGTTTAATATTCAGAGTGGCCACAAGAGGCAGTAGTTTAGCGACTGACCAATCAGTGACCCCCTTCTCTCCATTCGTTGTCTTTCTTATCCGCTTTTCAATTTCAGTTTGTGGACAAGGTGGGCCAACCTGACGGGTGCCAGTCCACTGCAAAGCCACACATGTGCACCCATGTCAAGTGTGTGCCAACTCACCAAGAATTCATTTTTTGAAGATGTTGGAGCTTTCAGGGTACCAAGAGTGACAAATCTGGTGACAAGTAGGAGGTGCAGTTTAAAGTTTAATGTGACATTAACGAAAACACCAAACTGTCAGTATGGCTGACATCTGACTGACCGGTGAGTCCTCGTCTTCAGACATTCACAGTGAATTCATTCTGAAGTGAAGGACCCTTTGAGTGACCAATGGAGGGTCACAACATGTCTGGTGAGTGGACAACACTCCAGTCCCATCTGTCACTCTCTGCTCCTACATATAGTCACTATTCAAGAGCTCTCCATACTGAGTCTGTATAGCGCCTTTCAGTTGTGCTGATCCAGCAGGACCACACGCCTGTCCTACTTAATAGGTGACATTCAGTGACACTTGGGGGCCTCAGTAGTTGTTGGGGTGTCAGCCTGAAGGAAATGTGACTGTGAATCAACAGTGACCCCTGCCTGTCAGATTGGTATTGTAGGTCTGAGGTGTCACCGCCCCTCATTATGACACACACACCTGATTGGCTACTCAAACCCAATAACAATGGAGACCCTGACAGCCGCCCTTGCCCCGCATTCTCATCCACAAAATCAAACACAGAGGTTGTGCCACCCCAACCCACCCATCCTGTAAAATTAATTTCACTGCAAACTACAAACACAAAGAGGACCTGCGCTTGTGGGGACATCAAGTGACCGGTAGAGGGTACTGGTCAGTGGTCACATGGTGTCATTTGGTTGATTGTTACACTGGTGTTTAGACTAAGATAAAACCCTGGATAGAGGGGCTCAGTGAAGGAGGTGTTGAACCTGAGCAGGAGGATCATTGTGTGTGAGACGCTATAAAATGACAGAGAGCCAGCAGGCCAGTCCAGATACACACCTATTGTGGGGCTGTAGGGGGCGCTGATTACAGTCCTCTGGTTATTGTGACGCACAGAGTACTGGGAATCAGAGCACCACAAACTCCAGGACTCGTTGTTGTTTCCAAGGCCGCACTCCCAGCCCAGTTCTTTCCTGCTCAGTCCTTTATATGCGACTCAAATGTCTATGAAGCGTCCACTGCACTCCACCTCCCAGTAACAGCGAGTCCCAGTCAGACCCTCTCTGCAAAGAACTTGAGGCCAGTAGTCAAATCTGTCAGGATGATCAGGATATTCAGCTTTTGTCCCCTCACATGTCACCTTCTTGTTCCCTTCAGACAGACGGAGGACTCTGTGTGCCGTGTTGATGTCCAGTGGGAGGGCACAGAAGTCTGAAAAGAGAGAAAAGAAAATGAGTGAGGAAATCTGGGAGTGGGGGTGGAGCACAACACAGACAATTAACAAGAACCAATCAGGAGCTGCGCTGACGAAACACTGATAGTAAAGATCTCATCTGATTGGACAGAATCTGTGGGCATTAAAACTAAAATCACTAAAAGACGGCAAAAGACAACGAAGAGAAATGCAGGCAAATCAAACATTTGGAAGTTGTCTGAGTCATCATTGAGGTCAAAGTTCTAATGGACTGTCCACACTGACCGCTGGCTTTATTAAAATTACACTTTTTACTGACAAAGTAAATTTAAAGTTAATTTAAAATCAATCCACTGCCATACTTCACAGACACATAAACTATTTCAATAGAAGTTGCCAATCTGCATTTGCTTTTTTAAAAATCTATCTATCTATCTATCTATCTATCTATCTATCTATCTATCTATCTATCTATCTATCTATCTATCTATCTATCTATCTATCTATCTATCTATCTATCTATCTATCTATAGTGCCTTTCCCATCTGTCATTGTCTCTCTCTCTCTTTCTTTATTGTGTTTCCTGTCATCTCTTATTATTATTATTTGACTGTCATTCTTTTCCAAGGTGACTCCCATCTTCTGAGATTCCATTGTTTCCTTTTCTTTTCTTTGTCCAATTGTAGTCCAGGCAGGTGAAGTGACTTGCTCAGGTCACCCAGTGGTGTCAGTAGTGGGATTTGAACCCACAACCTCAGTGTTTGAAGTCCAAAGTCTTCACCACCACACCACACTGCATTCCTCCTTTATCTATTATATAGCGCCTTTCATGTATATCTGTCTATTTTAGTGCCTTTCACGTCTGTCTACTGTATTTGTCCTTTTCCAATTTGTCATTTTCTCTCTCAGTGTTATAATGTTTTTCCTATTATTTATTATTTTAGTGAACTTCTCATCTTTCTCTTATATAGTGCCTTTCATATTTATGTGTCATATTCTGTATTTCTCTTTGCTCTATCCATCACAGCATTTCTTTCCGATCTCTTACAGTATATAGTGACTTTAATATCTCTATATTATATAGCGCCTTTCATGTCTATCTCTCTACTTTTTCTATCACTGATCTGAATCCGTAGTTTTGGTCCTCTTCCACTTTTTAACCACAAATCCCACTTTTCATTCCAATAAGTGTAAACTGACCCCAGTGACTGTCACCCGCCATTCTTATTCCACACAGCAGACTCTTTCTTTGTATTTCAACTTCACGGATTATCTGAAACAATAAATCAAATTCCGATGGCTCACACAAAGTGATTCAGACCCTCAACTCATGTTTTGTTGCTCATTATTTGAGGTAATAACTGCCATCAAGCCCTTCCTGTGGCTCTGGATGAGACTTCTACTCCTCTCACTGCCCACCCAGCCCACTCGTCTTGATGTCTGATGGCCTTTTTCTCCCAGCTGTGACCTTCAACTCTATCCATGGATGTTGACTTGTTGTAGCTTTTTTGTCCTTTGATCTCGGAGGTCTGCCTGAGTCTCTCTTGATGTTTTCTTGTTTTTTTCCTCCATTTAAACTCTCCTTCTGTTCAGTATGAGGTCAGTTTTACTCTGGTGGTCTCATCAGGGAGGTGAGCTACAGCCCTGCGTGCCCTCAAACATCTTGAGAATATTAGCAGCTGTGCTCACTGAAACATGAAGCTCTGTGGAGGTGGTCTTGTAGTCTTCACCTTGACCACCCTTGGCTGTGACCTTCTTCATCTCCTCCTCTTCTCTTGTCCTCATTCAGTGTGAGGCACACAATGACACAACACAGCAGAGTGAGGACTTGACTGAATGACTGAAGACTCCGGTGACACTCATTAGAAGAATCAGTCAGCTTGAGATGTCACGACAGTCCAATGAGGTCTTTAAATGTCTAAGGTCCCCCAATAATTTTCTCTGCCATTTTCATTTGTTTTAATGTTTAAAAATTTGTGAAGTCGAGAACTCAAAGTAAAGTGTCTGCTCTGTGGAGTAAAGAATGGAGGATGAGGAGGACTTTTGTCAGCTTTAACTTATTTCACATACAATTGTGCTTCATTTTTAAAGCAACACTTTAATCTGTGTCTGTATATACAGTTGTGTGATAAAGTAAGTGCACCCCATGATGTGGATTTTATTTTTCCTTTTTGAACACTTTAGGTCACATCAAGACTCGGGTTCAACAGACAGCTTTGGTAATTCACTGCCTGAGTCTCTCTATCCCATAATGCACCAGTCACAGGACCCCCATTACTCTCAGCCCCTCAGTCACACAACACTCAGACTTTCATATCCTAAGCCTGTCCTGCTCTATTAAAACTTCAATGATTTTTATTGTGATGATCCATTCAGTCAAAGCACAAACTCACATTCTCTGCTCTGAGGTTCAGGAGGCTGGAGGGCAAAAACTGGAGCTTCATGAGCTGAAAATAAAAAGAAAAGAGAAGAAGAATGGAAACTGTGAAGATGGCAATGTGGGATCTTAGTTTAGTTCTTAAACACATTTCATAATTGTGCTACAGTTAAAATCGAACAAATATGAAATAAATAAGAAATTAGGCAAAATGTAAATTTAGTATATTCTGTCAGACGTGCACATGGCAGACGATACAAAGTCTTATCTGATTGTAATTCCACATTGAGGTAAGGGCTGATGTCACCTCCGGGCCATTGTCCCTTGTCCCTATCCTTTCTAGCCCGCTGTTTTCTTAAGGGGCACTGCCACCATTTTGTGCTATTATGTAATTATTTTGAGCTTACCATTTAACAAACTGTTTTTTATTTTTTTCCATCAATTTATATGGAGTTTGCTTCTTAAGGCGCCCCAAATCTTTATCTTCTCTTGGTCCTTATTTACAATTCATATTAAAAATAAGTTTGCAGATAATCAGAGCATATTTGGACTCCTTCACTTTTTTAATGCGCCTTTTGTGCTCATCAATCTGCACTCAGTAACCCATAATGACAAAGTCAGCACAGGTTATCAGAAAGGTCTGCAAATTAATTACAAATAGAAACTGAAACTTCTCCTTCCCTGAAGTACTCAGACACTTCATTCAGGTGTTTGTGGAAGCCCCTTTGGTGGTCTTCATGACTCACACTACAAGCTTCGCACTCCTGGGTTTTGCCAGTTGATCCCATTCTTCCTGGCAAATCCATTCAAACTCCATTAGATTTCAAGAGAAGTTTCTGTGAACTGCCATCTTCAGATTTATCCACACATGTCCAATGGGTTTTGGACATTGGCTCGGTGACTCAAGGACACTCAGAGATTTGTCACAAAGCCACACCAGAGCTGTCTTGGCTGCAGTCTTCAGTTCTCAGTCTAAGGTCACAGGTTTTCTTTAAGGTCCTCTCTGTATTTGACTGCACTTCTCCTTCCCTCAATTCTGACCTGTCACTCTGTCCTCATAGCCTGATGCTGTCACCTCCATCTTCACTGTAGAGATGGCATTAGGCAGGTGGTGAGCAGTGCCTGGTCCTCTCCAGACATCCTGCTTGATTTTCTGTCTAAAGAGTTCAATGTTTGTCTCATCAGATCATTGATCTTTCCCTTGATGCTCTCAGGCTGTCATTTGTCTTTCACTTGAGAGTATCTTCTGCCTGGCCATTCTACCATAAACGCTTGATTTGTGGAGCACTGCTGAGATGGCCATCTTTCCTACAGTTTCTCTCACCTCAGCAGAGGACTGCAAAGTTCTTTTGTTGTGACCATTGGGTTTTTGGTCATCTCACTGGCTAAGACCCTTCTTGCCCACTTCCTCAGACTTTCCATCCCTATAAAGTGTCCTGGTGGTTCCAGACCTCTTGAGGCCGCTGTGCTCCTGGGAACACTCAAAGTTTTACAAATGGCTTTATCCCCTTGCTCTGATCTTTGCCTCACCACAATTTGATCACGGGGGTCTACAGAGGGTCCCTTTAACTGCATGGCTGGGTTTTGTCCTGACATACAATGATATAAACATCCTGTATTTGATACAAGCAGGCACAGTTTGGGGACTTCTTCAGGGCTCCATCTAGCTAAGAAATCCCACCCTGAGTCTAGAGGGCGCTGCTCCTGCTAATGTCATCACTTCAATGAGGCCACAAGTTGTGTGACATCACTTCCACAGCCTGCAAATTAAGCTCCACCTCTTCTGGGACACCTCTATAAAATGTCACCAGAAGTGGGTGTTCATTACAGATCTGTGACTGAGGAAGACAGAGCTCTGACTCACAAGTGACTTTAACTTGACAGCCTTTGATTGCAGCAGACGTCATCATTGTGCTCCGTCGTGTGCTATTTATTTCATCTTCATCATTAAACGGGGTATTTCAGGGTGGTACCCCCAACTCTTTGTACCCACTCTCTCTTCTTATTTTCACAATATACAATACAGTAGGGTGGCACTGTGGTGCAGTGGTAGTGCTGCTACCTGACAGTAAGGAGACCAAGGTTCATATTTGGGATCCATCCTGCGTAGAGTTTGCATGTTCTCCCTGTCTGTGTGGGCTTCCTCCGGCTGTCCAGTTTCCTCCCACAATCCACAGACATGCAGGTTAGGTGAACTGGTGACATTGAATTGGCCCTAGTGTGTGTGCCAGGGGTGTGTGTGTATGTGTGTGTGTGTGTGTTAGGGGTGTGTGTTTGTCCTTTGATAGGCTGGCACCTTGTTCCTGTCTTGCGCTGTATGCTAGCTGTGATTGGCGCCAGCAGACCACCAACACCCTCCTCATCACTAAGCAAGTTTGAAAATGACAGACTGACATATGCAGTATACGTCTGTTGTGGTGGACGGCCAGGATGGACTCTGTGCCCTCGACTGCTTGAATTGACCTTGTGTTTAAAGAAATTGGTATCTTTATGTGTAAACATAAGTAACTCTTAATTTGTGAAATGTGTTTTATTTTTTCACTTGTCACTGTGCTCTGAATCTGCACTCACTGAAATGTTTACGTGGTCCTCAAGCCAACAGAGTTCTGACACAGTCCTGCAATTTACTCATCTTCACCACCAAAATATATCAAATAAATTATTTTGGTGTGTAAACTCCTTTTAAATGTTGGTGGGAGACATGACTTCTGACTAAGTAACAGCAGGCATATAAAACAGGGGGAGCACAGCTGAAAATGGATTAACCTGAACTTTTAACATGGACTCCATCCAGCAGAATGTAATGGACACCGAAGACAGCAGGAGCAAATTGAGATGTTCTGATGTTATAAAGCACTGACGCTGAGCTCAATTTGATTCTATTAACGTCTTCTGTGTTCTCATATTAACAATTTATTTTGTGAGCTGGGGGGCTGTTCACACCCCTATAGGTTAAAAAAGAGGCTGAAAGACCACCTTTACATTGTTCCCTTGCTTGCTGGACTTACTTGTGACTGATGTATCGCGCGATTCGTGTGGTACTTCTCAGACTTAAAGGTCTGAGCAGAACCTGTCAGTTTTGATTGATTGTATGCTTTTCTCTTTCTCTCTCTCTGACCTTCCTTGCTCCTGACGTGCACTCCTTTGAAGAGGAAGATATGTTTGCATTCTTTTAATTGTGAGATGAAACTGTCATCTCCGTCTTGTTAAGGAGCACATTTAGACTTTTGAAAAAGAGTCAAATTTGTTTGCAGTGTTTGAATAAAGTTCCTGTCTCTACAACCTCCTGTTGAGACACAATGTTTCTGTGCAAATCTGTGACCCAAGCGTGACAAGTGGTACCAGGAGTGGTTGCACAAATGAATGCCGAGGAGTTGTTTCAGATCGCTCAAAATGTCCCACTTCCTCCTGACCTGGAGGATGATCCGGTTCCTGCTCTACCTGCTAATTCCAAGGATGTGCTGATGAAGATTCATGGGTCCTTCCGATGACCCAGAGATGTTTCTCTTTGCTTTTGAACATGTGGCAACTTTGCTGGGTTGGGACAAAAGAAACTGGGCTGTCATTGTCACTCCTTTTAGGTCTGGGGATGCCTTGATTGCTTTATGGAACGTGCCTCACTATAAAATCGGCGACTATGATTTTTTGAAGTGGCAGGTTGTTTTACGAAAAACTACAAGCTTTTTGTCTAAAGGTTTTTGCACTTCATGATTGGAAACTGAACATGGATGGACCCATTTGTGCGCAAATTCAAGATTTGATTCATAAAGTTCACTGCTGGGTTGAGGGAAACGAGATGGAGCGCGTTGTGGAAAAGGTTGTCATGAATACTGTATACTGCTGGCTTAGATACCTGCAGTTTTCTAAAATTAATTCCTTCTTCATGATGTTGAATCATTGACGATCATAGCCATACGGGTTCTCAAAGAGAAAAAACGGTAGATTTGTTTCTTCGCTTTGAATGGAGGTTAGAGCACCAACATGCTGTTAAACCTGAAAATCGGGTTTACTCAGGAAGACCACTAGGGAATCCAGCTGTTAATGTAGCACCCACATTTGGGGAAGCAGGAGGCCGTGGACGTCGCCGTGGGTATTTTGGCAGTGGAGTTGAACGAAGATGCTTTTGTGTGATCAACCAGGCCACTTTGCGAGGGAATGTCACCTATCCCCTGCTCAATCGATGAAAATTGGTTTAGCTGAGGTTTGTTGGTCCCGTGTTCCTTATTCTTCAGATAAAAAGGATAACTTAATGGTCTCGGTGAATTTGGAGGGACCACAAGATCTCGGCATTATTGGACACAGGAAGTGACCTTTGTATTGTCAGATGAGACTCTCTTGACGAAAGGTATCTGTGTAACACTGAAACTGTAAGCATACGTTGTGTACATGGAGATGTTAAAGACTATCAGACATAACTTCTTCCTTTAACATATAAAGGTCGACATTTTAAAGTTTGGTCTGCCATTTCAGACTCCTGCCCCTGGCCCTTACTGATAGGCAGGAGGAATGCCCTTTTCCCTAGACTCATGGCCGAATGTTGGATGCCAGTCAGTAAGCCCCGTGTCAAGCTTAGCGGGGGGAAGAGGACAAACTGGCTGTTGGGGAAGATCTCGAGCCCTGTTTAAATATTGAACCTGAAGTGGCTGTTGGGGAAGCCAAGACTAGATATTGAACCCGATCTCTCCAGCGAGACCGAGGGTGACAGCTCCCCCAATGTCCCAGAGTGGCTGGCTGGCCCATCTACAACTGGAGCGATTCTGTACTTCTTGTCCTGATTGTCAAATTGTCTCTGCTTATAAACCCCCTCGGGCTCCCCTTTCTCCTATGCCTATTTTGGAAGTCCCTTTCCAATGGCTGGGATTAGATATAGTAAGCCCCCTACCTAAGACTAAAAATGGCCATCAATATATGCTTTTATTGGTTGACTATGCAACGCGATATCCAGAAGTGGCTGCTTTGAAAAAGCCAATTCCTCCACTGTAGCCAAAGCTTTGTGTGAGATTTTCACTCGTATTGGCATCCCTAGAGAAATTTTAACTGGTCAGGGCACACCTTTTACTTCTCGCGTGATGAAACAATTGTGTGACAGCTTTGCTATTAAGAAATTGAATACCACTGTTTACTATTCACAGACGAATGGTTTGACTGAACGATTTAACAAAACTTTAAAACAGATGATCAGGCGAGTTGCTCATGATGATCCGACGTCTTGGGACTCTGTCCTGCCTTTTATTATGTTTGCGGTACGGGAATTGCCGCAGGCGTTCACTGGCTTGAGTCCATTCGAGTTGTTTTTTGGCAGGTGTTCACGAGGTATCTTGGATGTTGTACGAGAGGAATGGACCGGATTCGGGACAACAGCTCACGGGCCAAGCTTTGCAGATCAGGTAATTTCTTTAAAAGAAAGAATTTCTAAATTTCTTCTATTGCTGTGGAGCATCAGCGACGTGAGCAGGAAACTCAGAAACATCTTTATGATAGACTTTGTAAGCTCAGTGAATGTAAACCTGGTGATCGTGTTCTGGTACTGATTCCAACAGATCCGCACAAATTCCTAGCGAAATGGCAGGGCCCTGAAACTATTGAGGAACATATGGGGCTGGTAAATTACAAAGTTAGAATACAGGCTGGCGCAAACCATTCCTGATTTTACATGTTAATCTCTTGAAAGAATGGCATGACCTGCAGGGGGGGTACACTTCTTTGGCTGCTCTCTCTCAGACTGATGTTGCCATTGGTGACGATTTGACTGACTCACAAAAGACAGAGTTGTTATCTTTGATTGAACGGAACACTGATGTTTTTTCAGACTTGCCAGGCATGACTAATCTTGCAGAATATAAAATCACTACTGAACCCGGTGTTAGGGTGCAGATGCGCCCGTATCGAATTTCGGAAGCACAACGGAATATTGTGCGTGAGGAAGTCAAAAAGATGCTGGCATTGGGTGTAATTCTCGAAAGTAAAAGTGACTGGTGCAGTCCGATCGTATTAGTCCCAAAACAAGATGGCTCGGTTTGCTTCTGTATTGATTTCAGACATTTGAATAAAGTCTCAAAATTTGATGCATATCTAATGCCTCGTGTTGACGAACTGTTAGAAAAACTGGGTCAGGCATTTTATATCTCCACACTGGATCTCATGAAAGGTTTACTGGCAGGTGCCTCTTGAGGCTGACAGTAGCTAAAAAACAGCATTCGCAACCCCTGATGGACTTTATTAATTTACTAGACTCCCATTTGGCCTTCAAGGTGCGCCTCTAACTTCCCAGCGTATGATGGACCAGATCTTGCGTCCTCATTCCTAGCATTCCAGGGCATATCTCGATGATGTCATGATTTTCAGTAATGATTGGCAAACACATTTAGAACGTCTTTGACAGCTAACCCTAAGAAGTGTAAATTGGGTATGTCCATGGGCAGGGGTTTACTCCGACCTCAATTCAGAAAAGTGGAAGAGATGCTTGCTTATCCATGTCCAGAAACACAGAAACAAGTATGTGCCTTTCTGGGGCTTGCAGGTTATTACAGAAGATTCATCCCAGATTTTTCAAATAGAGATGCTCCTCTTTCAGATCTTACTAGAGGCAGGAAAATTCTTCCTGTCGTATGGACAGACGTTTGTGAACATGCTTTTTGTGATTTGAAAACTGCTTTGTCTTCTTGTCCAGTTCTGCGGAATCCCGACTTCTCCAAGTATTTTGTTCTACAGACAGACGCAAGTCCATTTGGTGTAGGCACTGTTCTGTCTCAGGTTTTTGATAGGGTAGAGCACCCTATCACATTTTTGAGTAGAAAATTGCTTCCTAGGGAGCGTAATTATTCGACCATTGAAAAAGAATTTCACATTAGTGACAGATCATGCTCCACTTCAGTGGTTATACCGTCAGAAGGAAACAATCTCTCGTCTCATGAGATGGTTTTTGCGTTTGTAACCTTACAGTTTTACAGTGAGGCATTGATTCATATCTGAACATATTAATACTGATGTCCTGTCACACTTGTTTGAGCCTGGTTTGAAATGTCGATTGATTCATGAAAATGTGAATAAAGCTGAGGGAGGGGGTGTGAGCTGGGGGGCTGTTCGCACCCCTACAGGTTAAAAAAGACGCTGAAAGACTACCTTCACATTGCTGCCTTGCTTGCTGGACTTACTTGCGACCGATCTATCGCGCGATCCGTGCAGTACTTCGCAGACTTAAAAGTCCGAGCAGCACCTGTCAGTTTTGATTGATTGTTTGCCTTTCTCTCTCTCTGACCTTCCTTGCTCCTGACGCGCACTCCTTTGAAGAGGAAGATATGTTTGCATTTCATTAATTGTGAGATGGAACTGTCATCTCCGTCTTGTTAAGGAGCATGTTTAAACTTTTGAAAAAGAGACATATGTTTGTTTGCAGTGTTTGAATAAAGTTCCTGTCTCTACAACCTCCTGTGTTTCTGTGCAAATCTGTGCCCCAAGCGTGATAATTTGTACACTGAGCTGGGTTAGCCATTTTAAAAAACATTTCTATTGATTAATCTTAAGATGAGGAAAGCAAAGGAAATAAAAAGAGTCCAAAAGTCAAATGAAAAAAGCAGATTTTAAAAAGAGTATATGGAAAGAGTATAAGAAATATAATATTTCAACTTAACATTCCAAAACATCTGATGAAAAGCAGATGTTTATTTTGAGAGTCTGTTATAACTCAGCTAGTCACAGTGAAAGGCACTATATAGTGAAAAATCCTTAACAGCAAAGGCTGACAGTTTAGTGTTAAAGAGCTGATTGTCTTCATGTGTCTCACCTCTTAATGTCCTCTTATTGTCACTCTGGTCCTCCTCAATAACAAACACAATGTCACCAGACCCTCACACTTACCTGATGGAGTCCTTGTCATGATCTCACACTGGCTAATCTTCTCCAGGCTCTTTTTCAGACCTGACAGCTCCTTTCTCAGGTCCTCAGATGAGAAATCAGTAGTGACAGTGAAGCTCAGCAAGTCACCATCAGCAGGAAGAATACAGCGGGATGAGAAAGTCTGCATCAAGAGAAAAGAGGGGATGAGATTTCAGAAAGGAGACATTAAAAAGTAAGTAATGTTGATAAGATAAGTTGGTTATTTATCTATACTAATAAAAGGCAAAGCCCTCACTGACTGACTGACTGACTGACTGACTCACTCACTCACTCACTCACTCACTCACTCACTCACTCACTCACTCACTCACTCATCACTAATTCTCCAACTTCCCGTGTAGATGGAAGGCTGAAATTTGGCAGACTCATTCCTTACAGCTTACTTACAAAGGTTGGGCAGGTTTCATTTAGAAATTCTACGCGTAACGGTCATAACTGGAACCTACTTTCGTATTCTGTATACTGCCATAGTGGGCAGCTCCGTTGCCGTGTGAGGCGGAGTTGCGTCCTGCGTCTTGCATCATCATGCCTCCCATGTAATTGAGTGCCTGACAATATAAGGCCGTCCGTGAGCGGCAATCCAATAGAAACACTCTGCCACTAAATATTCAGACGAAGATGAGATGGTGAGGGTGGTGTTTGACACAAACTCAGCGAAACTGCGAAAGAAACTTTTAAGTGCCGGGTCTTAGCTAACATTAAATAAAGGCGTGGACATTGTGAGATCGCACGAGATAGCACAGGCACAGCTCAGAAGCTTCGATGCATGTACTCCGAGTGGCTCACGTGAACTGACTATGAGTGCAGTACGCAGAGAGAGAGCAAGACCGCTAAAGAGAGCGGAGACTTTTGATCACGTGAACATGTCTGCAAAAAGTGGCATCTCCTGCACTGCAAAAATACTATTAAAGTCGAGTGGCCGGCGTGCGTAGCTGTGCCGGCCTTTGAGACGCTGACTGCGCTTCTGCCTTAAGTGAAAGTAAACACTTTTAATTTTTTCCTCCTTCCCCTGAGCTATAGTCCAGACAACTGCAAACATGGGATCCCATTTCTTTACACCTTTATTCCTTTCATCCCAAACTAAAGCCTTTCTCTCTTAACACTGCAGAGGACACAAAACTAATTTTCTTTAATTGCTGGTAATGCCGGTAAGGCACATTACCACAGGCAGAAATTTGGACGTTCACATAGAAAATGTAATTTCTAAACCACAGCCGTCATGTAGCGCCTTTCAAAAGGGATCTACTACCGAGAGATGATCCATATACATTTTAGCTGCTGTTAGTGCTACTTACCTGTTGTGTTACACCGTCTTTAAAATGTAGTTTACCCGCAACCACTCCAGTAGTGCTCAATGTAGCTGTACTTCTTAAAATGTTAATGTTTTACTGTTTAATAACTTATAGACTACATTTTATCTTTTTTTCCCTTGCACTCAGTGACCAAAGCCAATGGGTAATCAGCTATATATATATACATACATATATATTGTGAAGGACAGCCGGGTCCCATGCCCGGCAGGGACGCCCCTGCTACTTACGTTCCGGGGGAGCCGCCATGGGCAGTCCAATACCTCCCCCGGGACGCTTGGTGGCAGCCTCCCTGGCCGACCGTGATTCCCCAACCGCCTGCTGGGCTCCATGGGAGATGGAGTCCTCCACAGCTTGGTTGGGGCCCGGGGTGGCCACTAGGGGGGGCTGTCTTCTTCCCACAGCCCAGCTGGATGAGTCTTCAGCCCCACCCGGAAGTGCAATTAGGACCAGGTGGTTAATCACCTGGAACGCTTCCGGGTGGGCTATAAAAGGGCCCAGCCACCACCACTCGACGAGCCAGAGTTGGGAGGAAGGAGACGAAGCTTGTCTGGGAGGAGTGGTGGAGCGAAGTGGAGAATTGTGGTGTTGTGATTTAGTGTTGGTGCTTGGGGCTGTGTTTGGGCTGTGTGGCATGGGGAAGACGTGTCCCACAGCTGAAGAAAATAAAAGTATCTGTACTTTTTATACGTGCCTCCATGTCTTTCTGTGTCAGGTCAGGCGCCTATATAGCGCCTTTGTTGCAATATATATATACACACATATAGACACATACATATATATACACACACACCTATATACATTATATATACACACACACACATATATATATATATATAAATGTTTGTGTGTGTGTATGTATGTATGTGTGTGTATATATAATGTGCCTCCTCCAGACCGTGAGGGGGCGTCCGCCCTGGTTATGTTGGGGGCCTCGGGTAAAGGGCTTGGAAGCCCAGCCCTGTAGGGACCTGTGGCCACCGCCAGGTGGCGCCCCAGTGCCTGAATATCCCGGGAGCCCAGCACTTCCGCCACACCAGGAAGTGCTGGGGGGAAGACAACAGGGGACACCCGGACGCCTTCCGGGTGCGCAGCCGGAACTTCCGCCACACTGAGGCGTGGCTTCAGAGGACTGCCGGGAAGCAGCTGGAGCCCATGGGGTTTGTGAGTGCACTGAACTGTGAAAATATTATAAATAAACGTGTGTTGGGTGAACATAAGATGTCCGTCTGTCTGTGTCCGGGCCAGCGTCCACTATATATATATATATATATATATATATATATATATATATATATATATATAAACTGCTCAAAAACATTAAAGGAACACTTTGAAAACACATCAGATCTCAATGGGAAAAAGAAACCTCCTGGATATCTATACTGATATAGACTGGGTAATGTGTTAGGAACGAAAGGATGCCACATCGTTTGATGGAAATGAAAATGATCAACCTACACAGCCCTGAATTCAAAGACGCCCCAAAAATCAGAGTGAAAAAATGATGTGGCAGGCTAGTCCATTTTGCCAAAATTGAGTTGCAGCAACTCCAAATTGTACGCAGCACTTTGTGTGGCCCCTGTGTTCTTGTATACATGCCTGACAACATCGGTGCATGCTTCTAATGAGATGACAGATGGTGTTGTGGGGGATCTCCTCCCAGATCTGGACCAGGGCATCACTGAGCTCCTGGACAGTCTGAGGTGCAACCTGGTGGCATTGGATGGACCAAAACATAATGTCCCAGAGGTTTTCTATTGGATTTAGGTCAGGAAAGTGTGGTGGCCAGTCAATGGTATCAATTCCTTCATCCTCCAGGAACTGCCTGCATACTCTCACCACATGAGGCCAGGAATTGTCGTGCACCAGGAGCCATTGTACCAGCATAGGGTCTGACAATGGGTCCAAGGATTTCATCCTGATACCTAATGGCAGCCAAGGTGCCTTTGTCAAGCCTGTAGCGGTCTGTGTGACCCTCCATGGATATGCCTCTCCAGACAATCATTAACCCACCACCAAACTGCTCAGGCTGAATGATGTTACAGGCAGCATAATGTTCTCCATGGCTTCTCCAGACCCTTTCACTTCTGTCACGTGCTCAGGGTGAACCTGCTCTCATCTGTAAAAAGCACAGGGCACCAGTGGTGCATCTGCCAATTCTGGTATTCTATGGCAAATGCCAATCGAGCTGCATGCTGCTGGGCAGTGAGCTCAGGGTCCATTAGAGGACATGGGGCCCTTGGGTCACCCTCATGAAGTCTTTCTGGTTGTTTGGTCAGAGACATTCACACCAGTGGCCTGCTGGAGGTCATTTTGTAGGGCTCTGGCAGTGCTCATCCTGTTCCTCCTTGCCCAAAGGAGCAGATACTGGTCCTGCTGATGGGTTATGGACCTTCTATGGCCCTCTCCAGCTCTCCTAGAGTAACTGCTTGTCTCCTAGAATCTCCTCCATGCCCTTGAGACTGTGTAGGGAGGCACAGCAAACCTTCTGGCAATGACACGTATTGATGTGCCATCCTGGAGAAGTTGGACTACCTGTGCAACCTCTGTAGGGTCCAGGTATCACCTCGTGCTACCAGTAGTGACACTGACTGTAGCCAAATGCAAAACTAGTGAAGAAACAGTCAGAAAAGATGAGGAGGGAAAAATGTCAGTGACCTCCACCTGTTAAACCATTCCTGTTTTGGGGGTCATCTCATTGTTGCCCCTCTAGTGCATCTGTTGTTAATTTCATTAACACCACAGCAGATGAAACTGATTAACAACCCCCTCTGCTACTTAACTGACCAGATTAATATCCCATAAGTTTCATTGACTTTATGCTATACTCTGATTAAAAAGTGTTCCTTTAATTCTTTTGAGCAGTATATATATACTCAAACCGATTATGGCAGCAGCAATCCAAGCTGTGAGAAAACACTAAAAAGGAGGCGTGTCAGACGTCATGGTACATTTTCTGATGTAGCTAGATGAAAACAACTTCGTGACGCTGCCGCCAAATACTCGCAGGCAAATCCACAACTTAATAGAGATGCTGCCGCTAAATACTCTCATACCGATTTGGGTAGTGAACACTTCGATGAATGAAACCTGTTATCTTTACAACGGTTGACAAACACAGAGTGTAACTTGAACACAACACATTCTCCAAATACGAACTTGATTGAAAGAAATAATGATAATCAAATCATGACAGCAACACTCATAACAGTCACAAAACAATTACTTTGACAATCATGTTAGGTTATTTTTAAAATGTTTCCTTTTCTTTTTCATAACTTCTTTAACACATGACTTCTCTGCTGCGAAGCGCGGGTATTTTGCTAGTGAGAGAATATTTGGTGGAGTGTAGTGGAGCATCAGAGATTATCGACCTTAACCTTCACGTAGGACTCCATGAGATGCAAGTAAAGATAAAGGGATTGAGGCGTCAGGCGGGTGAAGAATTGACTTGGTACACAAAACCAGGACAAAGACAAACTTAATTAAATTAAATGTAAAGACTAACACATGGGGCGGCACGGTGATGCAGTGGTAGCGTTAATGCCTCCCAGTTAGGAAACCCGGGTTCGCTTCCCGTGTCCTCCCTGCGTGGAGTTTGCATGTTCTCCCCGTGTCTGTGTGGGTTTCCTCCGGGCTCTCCGGTTTCCTCCTACAATCCAAAGACATGCAGGTTAGGTGGATTGGTGATTCTAAATTGGCCCTGCGGTGTGTTTGTGTGTGTCCTGCGTTGGGTTGGCTCCCTGCCCAGGATTGGTTCCTGCCTTGTGCCCTGTGTTGGCTGGGATTGGCCGCGACCCTTTATTCGGATTCAGCGGGTTAGAAAATGGATGAATGGACTAACACATGTAGGGAGAAAGATCTGTAATACAATTGATGGTCTGCAGGTCTAAAGTGAAAAAATCTTGGGAGCGTTTGTGTCACAATGAATGGAATCATCATCAACCATATAAAGTAGAGAAATTTAAGTGGATGCTGGGTTATTTAATGCACTCCATGTGTGAAGTGAAAATCAAGAAGAGAGTAACCTGCTCAAAACACAGTCGCCATCAGGACTATTGTGTGTAGTGAGAGATAAAAGCACAGGAGAAATATGAGAGATGAGAGACGAGACTGAACTGTGGGGTCTGAGCTGTGAGGAAATGCTGAAGGATTTGAATCTCATCAGTTTAAAGATGGAGACACCAGAAGGTGGCCTGGAAGAAGAGTTGGAACCTTCTTTTGTTAGATGTCATCTTTTAAATTTCATGAAAATTCATTTTGTCACACAAACACCAGCAGATTAATCTGCCTGTCATGCTCATGGAGGTAGGAACTTTAAGACTGTAAACAGAATATTGAAAATGTTAAATAAATGTGAAAAGACAATCTGTGCTGAGCTGAATGGCCTTTTCTTGTCATGTTGTACAAACTCCTAATATCTTCTAAGTTTCTCTCTAAATGATCTCATGTCCCACATACCCCAGTCTGATCAGACTCCCTGTGAAGTGTCACTCTCACCTGTAGGAAGTGGAGATGGTCCTTGGTCTCTGAAAGCTCCTTCAGCTCAGCTTCTCTCCTCTTCAGCTCCTCAATCTCCTTCTCCAGTTGCTCCATGACTCTTTCAGCCTTCTCCATTCCTCTCTTTTCTTGTTCTTTGATCCTCTCAATCAGTTTCCTGTCGACTTCCTCAATGCACCGTATCAGATCAGTGAAGCTCTTCTCATTTTCTTCCACATCTCTTTCCAAAGACATCTGAATAAATAGGATAAAGATTTAAAATCCAGTCACCTAATAAGAATCATCACTCTCAAGACACATCTGTTGGTATTTTCATGTTATAAAAGACAGTTTGAATTCTTTGGAGTGATTGGTGGTAGTTTAATCACAGAATGGAGAAAAGTTGAAGACCACCTTCCAGACAATATGTGCCCCCCACTATGCCGGATATCATCTTCTCTCTTCTGGTGCTCCTATTAAGGCACCTGCAGGACTTTATGGAGTAGGCAGTCCTGTGTATTTAGCAGGGAGCCCTCCTTGTCCCATGCAACGTGCCCTTTCTTGATGCAGAACCTAAATATATGTGCATGGATAAAATTACTTAACACGAGTGCAGAAGTCAGTCTGTGTTAACAACATAAACTCAAAATGCTTCAGACAAGAATGTGGGACTTGACAAGGGTGCCCTCTATCACCATTGCTTTTTGCACTAGCCATTAAGCCACTGGCTTATCATTTTCAACAAACATCAAAGATTAAAGGGATAATTAGAAAAAGAGTTGAACAGAAAATATCACTATGTGCAGGTGATGTGGAACTGTATATATGACACCTACAAACATCCAGTAATCCTCAAAGCTCTAGTAGAATTTCAAAAGACATTAATTTGAATAAAAGTGAGTTTTCTCCAAGTAAACTCTCTAGCACACCATACTAGGCTGAAAATTATTCCATTCATTTTATCAGAACAGTTTAAATATCTTGGGGTAAACATAAGTAAATATAAAGATCTTTTTGAACACAATTTTGGTAACAGCATGGAAAAAAACAAACAAGATCTCACCTCAGCATGCAGAATCAGTACTTTCAAGATGAACAACCTTCCCAAACTTTTTTATTTTATTTTAGAGCTTCCCTACATACATTATATTAACAAATCATTCTTTTATAAACTAGACTCAATTATAACCTCATTTATCTGGAATTCAAGTTGTCCACTCATTGTAAAGGCAACTCTACAAAGACCTAAAGCAGAAGGTGGCATGGCGCTACTTAATTTACAATTTTATTACTGGATGGCAAATGTACAAGCTGTATAGACGTAGAAATTGACTCAAATTAAATATACAAAAGCCTGGACTGCAATAGAAATAAAATCCTGCAATACTTTTTTAATTGCCCTGTTTTGTGCCCCAGTAAATACAAATCATAATCAATATACCAACAATCCAAAAATTGAACCAATGCAGGTTGCACTTCAAGGCAAAGAGGATTTTATCCGTTGCACCTCTACATGATAATCACCTTTTTCTAGCCTCTGAAACCTACACAGTATTTAATCATTGGAAAACGTCTGGATCTAGTACACCTGGGAGATTGTATGTAGATAATGTCTTTGCATCATGCTTCAAACTTAATTCCTTGGGAACACAACTCCTTTCCATTCCTTTAAAATTAGAAATTTTGCCAAATGAAACCCACCCAATTGTCCACACCTCCCACCCATTTCTATTAAAGAAGCCATCCTGATCAGTCCTGAAGAAACCAACAGCATCTCAAACATATAAAACATCTTAAAGAAGCTCCCTTTCAATGACCTTGGGTGTGCTGGGAAATGAACCTTCAATCAATATCTGAGAAAGTGGAAGGCAGTCATACAAAGAATACATCTGCACAAAGCATTCAATCATTCAACTTAAACTCTTTCATCAATCATCAATCATTTATCTTATTTAAAATTGTTCAAAATGTGTCCAGGACAAGATTCAACCTGTAATTGTCTTTACCACACGATGAGCTTGTAGACTTGTTCTGCTTAACTGGAGGAATCTCAGCCACCAGTCATAAGTCAGTGGGTCACTGATGTACTGCACTATTTAAAATTGGCAAAATCAAACATTAACTTAGAGGATCTGTTCAGTTCAATTTAAATATTTTAAAATATTTTGTTGAATTTTGTTTTGTTAACTTTTCCCTATTTTTTTCTGCTGCTGCTTCCTATTTCAGGTTTATCTATTTATTTAATTATTTATTTATCTATTTATTTAATTATTTATTTTTATGAGTTTCACTAAGGAAATCATTTGTTGTATAATTTAAACTTCATTGTATGCATTGTTGTTTTCTTCAAATAAAATAAAATTAAAAAGACTATTAAGCAACGTTGTGCCTGCTGATTTAATTCAGAACATCAGCGTTGACCTTCAGTGTGAGTTAAGTCCCCTTTAATCAGCTGATGGAATATCAGAGGACTTTAGGGTGATGCTGTCTGAATCTCCACTGAATAACATATGGGATTCTGTCAACAGTGAAAGTTTATGAAGGACACCACAAAACGTCTTCTCTAACTCTCCCTTCTCGTTTCCCTACTCATCATCTTCAGTGAAGCTCTGATTCTCTTCAAGTTCTCATTTATTTCTCCTCTCTTTGATATGAAGTGCTGTCTTCCTATTCCATTCACCTTCATCTCCTCCATCGCTCTCCTCATCTCCTTCAGTGTCTTCTCTCTCTCCTCAAGTCTCCTCTTGATGTCACTCAGTGTCACCCCCAGCTGTTTCTATTTGGACACACAAGAGGACACGTGTGGTCAGATCAGAATTCACATTCACTTTGTGATTTCTTCTTCTCTTTCCGACTTTCCGGATATTTTCACAACACATTTGTTTGACATTTCATGACACAACTCAGATTTGATTTAACAAGCAGGAATGACAATAAAGATTTAAAGAAAGGTTTAATTTAATCGACGCAAGATTGAGTTTGGGCTTGAAGAGAACATCAAATACAGAAGACAGTTTGAAGGCACACTGGTGTGTGAGTTAGTTCTTGACATTTAGAAGACATCACATCAACAAAATGGGAAATGTGAAGTTTACACAACACCAAAAATAATAAAAAAACTGGAGTGTGTAAGTAAAAAACTGGTGAAAGGCCAGGAGGACTTAAACACGTAATGTTAGTACTTATGGGGTCTACAAGGCCATTTGATATCCTGACTCTGAGCACCTCAGACTAGAAATTTTTTTTTTTTTTCTTGTATATCCAAACATCACCATTTCAGTGACTCAAAGGGGTTTAACGGGCCCTGTTTTTTGACAGCCCCCTACTTTGTCTTAAACCTTATGGAGGTAACTCTATAACAGCAGGTCATGTCACTTGTAGACATTCACAGATGATTCTGCACTTATGAGGTGTGTTGATAAGGACCTATAAATACCTGGGAATGCAGCTGGATGATAAATTGGACTGGACTGCCAATACTGATGCTCTGAGTAAGAAAGGACAGAGCTGACTATACTTCTTTAAAAGGCTGGCGTCCTTCAACACCTGCAATAAGATGCTGCAGATGTTCTATCAGACAGTTGTGGCGAACACCCTCTTCTACGTGGTGGTGTGCTGGGGAGGCAGCATAAAGAAGAGGGTCGCCTCACGCCTGGACAAACTGGTGAGGAAGGCAGGCTCTGTTGTAGGCACAGAGCTGAACAGTATGACATCCGTGGCAGAGCGACGGGCGCTGAGCAGACTCCTGTCAATCTTGGAGAATCTACTGCATCCACTGAGCAGGATCATCTCCAGACAGAGGAGCAGCTTCAGTGACAGACTGCTGTCACCGTCCTGCTCCACTGACAGACTGAGGAGACCCCACAATATGCGACTTTACAATTTCACCCGGGTGGGTAAACGTTAACATTATACAAGATTATTGTCTGTTATACCTGCCTCCCACTCTCCACCTTGCACTTTTTTTGCATTTTTATCACTCTTTAGTTTAATATTGTTTATTATCAGTATGCTGCTGCTGGAGTATGTGAATTTCCTCTTGGGGATTAATAAAGTATCATCTATCTATCTATCTATCTATCTATCTATCTATCTATCTATCTATCTATCTATCTATCTATCTATCTATCTATCTATCTATCTATCTATCTATCTATCTATCTATCTATCTATCTATCTATCTATCTATCTATCTATCTATCTATCTATCTATCTATCTATCTATCTATCTATCTAATCAGAATTAAAGTATTTGTATTTATGGTTTGGTTCCTGTTAATTCCATGTGGAAGTGATGCCTTGTCCTGATTGTTGCAGGATCAATGGAGAGTTTCTCTGGCACACATGGAATGACATTCAGTGCTCTTTATGTTTCTTTGTCCTGATGCTTTTCACTTTCTCTTGACTTCTTGACTCTTGTGGCAGTGGGCCACCCTGGGGCAATACTGCAACTTACAGCCTTTAAGGTTTCACACTCACTGGCACTCACGTGTTACTATAATAATTATGACTGCTGGGTATTCTTTGATCAGTTGATTCCTTTTTTTATCAAGACTACACACATGCTGTACATATGGCCTATCTGGCTTGTGCACCTTGTTTTCTTTAAGCAAGGCTGGACATAACGGTGCACCCACATCCAACTCCATTACAGGTGGTCTTCACTTATTACAGTCTGTTCTTACATCACCCTTTGGGGGGTTCACTGCAGCCTTTGTTATGGTCACACCAGAGGTGATACGTGTCATGTAATGTGACAGAAGTTAATTTAGACAGAGGCAGACAGGACTCTGACCTCCAAAAACTAATTATAGGAAGGAGTGGATATCTTGACCCTGTAGGTTTCTTGGGTGCACACAAGTCCAGCCTTTTTCCTGCTAGCTATAATATAAGACCAGTCCACACACTTCAGTGCTATTTAAGGTGTTATTTTCTAAACATTTGCTCACTTTTAAGTAAAGTTATTAAATTATCAATGTTCTACTGAGGACACAGTTACCTTCATATTAACTTGCTGAGACCTGGCTTAACCAATCTGACATTATTCCTTTATTTGAAGGAGCAGCAAAATGTTTCATTTTGCTTCATAAACCAGAAAATGTCAGTAAAGAATGTGGTCGTGTAGTGAAGTGAATATGACTTCTCAGAATGTCAGTCAATTCACATCATTCGAGGCTCGTATTAGATATTAAAAAAAAATCAGTTACCTTTGTAGCACTAATTTACAATCCTCCTGACCAACAAGGTCATTAAACCTGATTTTTATCTGACCACACTAAACATTCTCATTGTGTGCTACTGATGGGTCATTTTAATGTTGGCAGAGATTACGAGTGTTCAGCTCCGATCCTGGACAGCTGCAGTGGCTGCTGCTTTTCCTTTCTGACACTTTCTTACTCAGTGACTAATTTCTGCTGTTCATTGACTCCTTTTCCACTCATTTTAATTGAGTTATTATTTAACACTAACTCCTCTAAATTTCTAGATTTTTTCTTAAATGTCAGCCAGCAAAAATGAGTTGTGAGGCTAAGTAAGAACCTCAAACTCCAACCAGTTTCTTATTTAGAAGCCAATTCTTCTAGTTAATTAAACTTGTTATTTAATTTTGTGGATTGTTGCTGATCTCATTCTGCCACAACAGACATTTCCAAACTCTTGATTTTGTGGACATGAGCAGACTTACATTACTGAGACCTTCACATTTCTTTATTGTCAGATATTACCAGATGGACTCAGGCTGCTGGTCATGTGTTGATTCATTTTGCCTCCCATTATTGTTTGGCTATTAATCAAGGAAAGAATAAAACAATTGGGGGGTTTTCAGACCTACAGCCACCATAACCCTCCCGGGGCCTCATGCTTAATGCCGTGCGCAGAATTCACACTAAAACATGGCCTACGGACAAAAGTGAAAATGTGTGTATGCACAAAAAAATCCAGTTGCATTAATGTGTGTACACCAACTTCCATGTCCTTCTGCTCCATAAATCCTGGTCCGTGTTAAAAGTAACGCACGTGAATGAGCCTGCAGCCACTCCATAACTCTTCCCATAATTACGCATCTTTGAATACGCAAACCAATATAAATACCCCTTGAGATCAGTGTTCTGTGAAAGGCAATGGCAAAGTTTCCAAAAGTGGTTTGGAAATGGAAGAATTTCAGTGAATACCAAGTGGAGGCAAAGAAAAATGTACTAATTGTTGGTTTAAACAGTGGCATAAAGAACAAAAGGAAGCTGATCGAGTGACAGAGTGTCAAGTTCATCAAGTGGCACAATAGCCAAAATAAAAAAGAAGTTGTCAGATATCAAAGTCGCCGTGAAAAGGCAAGTCATAGCCCACCATCTGAATGTCATATGAAAGCTTATTATGGTACAGAGAAAAAATATATAGGGATACAGTGAGAAAAAAGCTCAAAATGTCAACTTTAATTTATAAATTTCCACTTTAATCACGTTGTTTATTTTGTCATTAATGTAGAACATCATAAACTTCATTTTAAAATCGTTTACTAGTTTCTTAAATTCCATCATAACTAATGTAGTACGTTAAATGCTTTGTTTTGTATTTGTCCTTCTATGTGCTCTATGTGTGTGAATCACTACGTGTTCTTAAACGGGCTTTCTCTTCCTCCAACTGGACACAGAATCCATTACATTCGTGATATTACAGCTCTCTGAATAACTAAAATACTGAGATGTATACGTGATGTCATTTTCATGATGATAGGAGTTAAAGCATGTTATTAAACATGGGAAGACGGTGGAACAGTGATATTGAGAAACTGGCGACCCATCCAGAGATTTTCCCTGCCTCCCGCAAGATGCTTGCTGCGCCGTGTGCGTCCTTCAATGAAATAATTTATCGCAGCAGTACTGTCTCTTTTAAATGTACTAACCTACAATTCTTGTCATTTTTTTTTTCTCTAAATACCCAATCGCCACACAATAGCTCTGTAATAGACATTAAGCCATCTGTAAGCTTAGAATGCCGATTCTTCAAAACTTTTAAGGATCATTGAAATATCTTAGTAGTACATGTTTAATTATTCTATCCATCTATTTATCCAGTGTCATGCCAGCTCCAGCAAGAATACAGTGTGAGGCAGGAACAATCCCTGAACTAGGTGGCTGCGACAATGTGTCCTCACATGTTTAATTATTAACAATATAGATTATTCAAATGATGTTAAAATTGTATCTGTATAATGTAAAAAATATATTTTGCTGCATTTCATGTTAAAAATGATATTGTCATTATATGTAAATACGCACTTTATAAAGTGGCGCAGGTTGTACAATATTATAACTGTATCTCAAGTTTACAGTGAGTTGATTGTACTTATAAGTACAAACAGTTCTACAGGAGCACTTGATAGACTGATTGAGTGCATTTAGAGCTCTTGAGATGAAACTGTTTCTGAACCATAATGTCCCTACAGGAAAGGCTTTGAAACATTTGCTGTATGGGAGCAGTTCAAATAGACAGCATGGCTGAGGCAGCGTGTGCTTGCTGCTGCATACTGATAATTCTCTTTCCAATCAGCTGCTGTAGAGCTGTGATTCACATTCAGACACAGTTATATAAATACTTTGAGTGGTGCAGTGAGAGTAATATGGAAAAAGATGATCCACTGTGGCAACCCCTAACGGGACCAGCTGAAAAAAGAAGAAGAAAGTGCAGTGAGAACAACAACACTAAAGCAGCTATGGTATTTGGAATAGTTTGGCCATTCCGTGGACCATTATATTGTTACAGGTTAATTACAATCAGATGCAAACCCTAACCTTAAACCTAACCCTAATCAACAATATGCGGTTAATTTCAGTGTATTTGATAAAGCCGTAAAAGATGTGCATCTACTGTAAAAAAGAATGGGAAACCATACTGGAACAAAGGCACTGCTTTGACACTGAGTGCCGCCAGTTTTCAAAACTGAGCGGAGAACTTACGTACGCCAAGGATTAAGTTGGCATGAAAATGTGTGTGGCTTTATGACAAGTTTAGGTTTTATACATCGCGATGTGAGCGTGGAAATGGGAGTACTCAATATTCTTGTGCTTTTGCACCATTTATACATGACGTCCCTGGACTGGAACTGGACACCCCCAGCATAGATCTCCAAATGAACACCTTCACAAGTTAATGACACACCTGTTGGACTTGGTGGGGTTTAATCCCATTGTTAAAGGTCAGCGTTCACCTCACAATCATACATTAGGGGGAACAATCAGTAAGTTAGTTTTAATTCAAATGAAAATATACAGTATATACAGTAATATAACATTGAAAATTCTCAGCTGAAGTTACTGTAAGAATCTTAGACTTGGTTCTGTAGTGCAGTATAGACTGGTTGACATGAGTAGAACGTGTCTGTTAAAAAGGCCTGAGATCAGTAAACTCAAACTAAGTAAAAACACCAAAGTCAAATGTACAGCTAAACACACTTACCCTCCATGTCACCGCACTACAGACTCTCTCCATTACTGTGGTAATAGCTCAGGGTACTGAATTACATTTTTGAGGACACTGCACGGTGCCTAACTACACTTACACCAACCAACTGCTGCATCCTCTTCTTAAGAACACCTCAAGAGGGCTGGAAAGTCAGATATTTCTATGAGTAGACCACATGTCATTCACACCTCTGCCAGGGGAAGTTCTGGTCTGCAGGCTGTAGTTTGCCCACCAGCACCTCAGATATTCAAAAGAAAAACTGATTAGAGTTCAAAGAACCTCAGCGCAGTGTGATGAGCTCACTTGGCTCACTCGACTGTCCGAGGATAAACAGGAGAGGCTCCTGCTCAGTACTGTCTTTGGAAAATCAGGTTTATAAGATGGATGAATAGATTCTTCTGCTACACAGCATTAATAAAACCCTTAACTCCTGTTATTTAGTTTCTATCTACTGAAAACTAAACTCCACTCACCTCTTCTTCTTTTTCCGTCTCCATCTTGACCATTTTATGACCATTATGTTCAGTCACTCCACACATCGTGCAGATACACATGTCATCAGTTTTACAAAATACTTCAAGACATTTGTGATGTTTTGCACAGAGTTTCTCCTTTAGATTTCCATCTGGATCAACCAGCTTATGATGCTTCCAGGCTGCTATTTGAAAATGAGGCTGCAGGTGAGTCTGACAGTAGGAGGCCGGGCAGGTCAGACACGACTTCACTGCTCTCAACTTTTTTCCAGTACAGGCGTCACACTCCACATCTGCAGGACCAGCATAATTCTGACATGGAGGAGAACTGAGTCCTATCTTCTTGAATTTCTTGATAATTTCATTCAGCAGAGTGTTTCTTTGCAATGTAGGCCTTGTGGTGAAGTTCTTTCTGCACTGAGGACAGCTAAACAGTTGGCTCTGATCCCAGCATTTCCGACAGAAACTGTGACCACAAGAGATAGCAACGGGGTCAGTCAGGATGTCCAGGCACACCGAGCAGGTGAACTCGTCCCGTGATACAAACAGCTGGGCTTCAGCCATCGTCAGTCTGAGGAGAGGCAGGCAGAGAGAATCAGTGAGACAAACAAGGATCAGGGGTTTTCAGCAGTTTTTTAAAGTGCTCTATCATATCAGCCTATCGGCCATCTATTCCAGATTTTAGGTGCATAACAGCAGAAGGCCGCCTCACCACTTCTTTAAAGTTTAGCTCTTGGAATTATAAGCACTCATTGAAATATCTAAAGTTACGATTTAGAGTGTAAAGTGAGTGTCATTCCGAAATATAAGATGGGGTGAGATGATTTAAGGCTTTGTAAACCATTAGCAGTATTTTAAAGTCAATTCTAAATGGCACCGACAACCAGTGTAGTGACATCAAAACTGGAGACATCTGCTCAGATTTTCTTTTCCTAGTTAAGATTCTAGCAGCTCCATTCTGCACTCATAACTGATTGATGTCTTTCTTGGGTTCTCCTGATAGGAGTGCGTTACAGTAATCTGGTCGACTAAAAACAAAACCGTGAACTCATTTTTTAGCATCTTGCAAAATTATAAGGGATCTAACTTTTGCTATATTTCTTAAGTGAAAAAATGCTGTCCTGTTGATCTGATTAATATGTGATTTAAAATTCAGGTCAGAATCAAAAATTATTCTTAAATTCTTTACTTCTGACTTGACTTTTAAGCCAAACGGACCAAGTTTATTTCTAATAACCTCACTATATATGCTTTTGCCAATCACTTTTCTCCTTATTTAGTTTGAGACAATGACTACTCATCCATTCAGAAACACAAGTAAGACATTGGGGTCAGTGAATCAAGACAGTCGGGGTTAGCAGGCGCTATTGATAACTACAGTTGTGTGTCGTCAGCAGAGCTGTGGTGGCCCACGTTATGCCCCGAGATCATCTGACCTTATGGAAGCTTAGAGATCAAAAAGAACAGCGGACCAGGAGCATCATATTGAATATCAGGTGTTTCTGAAGTATAATTACCATCACTAACAATGAATTTTCTACATGTTAAGTAAAGCTCAAATCAACATAAGACCCTGCCAGAGAAGCCCACCCATAGACTAAGGTGATTTATAAGAATATTATGATCAATGGTATTAAATGCGGGGCGGCACGGTGGCGCTGCTGCCTTGCAGTTAGGAGACCTGGGTTCACTTCCCGGGTCCTCCCTGCATGGAGTTTGCATGTTCTCCCCCTGTCTGCATGGGTTTCCTCCCACAGCCCAAAGACTTGCAGGTTAGGTGCACTGGCGATACTAAATTGTTCCTAGTGTGTGTGTGTGTGTGTGTGTGTGTGTGTGTGTGTGTGTGTGCCCTATGTGTACAATAAAGTAGTTTATGGTTACTCGAGAAGAAGAAGAGAGATGGATCTGATTATCAAAGTAGTTTGCAGTGGTAGAATGACTAGAGACTCTGTACAAATAGGAAATTATGAGAGCCCAGGGGAATAAAGAACTTCTTAAGTGCTGTGTTATTTGATATTGAAAAGCCAATGATGGGCTGTTAAAGGAAAAATAATAATTAATAATACTAATTCTTTGCATTTATATAGCGCTTTTCTCAATACTCAAAGTGCTCAGCAATTGCAGGTTAAGGGCGTTACTCAAGGGCCCAACACAGCAGAGTCCCTTTTGGCATTTATAGGATTCGAACCGGCAACCTTCCAATTGCCAGTGCAGATCCTTTTCCTCAGAGCCTCCACTCTGCCAAGGAAGGAGTTCAATCATTCAAATTACAGAATATTAACTACACTATTCAGAGTGGGGTTGATTAATTAACAAACGAATGAGGTATAAAATGGACCTCGGCCAGACAGGGTCCTTAGCCCGTTATGGTGTAATGTCATGATAAGTGATGAGGTCTTTCCTCACATAGGAATAGAGGAAGCTTAATCTTTGTCTGTTGCCATGTCAAGATGCTACCCTGACAGTCAAATCCAATCAGGCCTCATCAGCGCAGATATCTACACACCACATGCTAATTCATTCCTCCATATGTGACTGGAGCCCTCAGCCCAAATCTGTTTGTAAAGACTGCACAGCTCAGTCAGGTGAGAGGCAGCAGCCAACGACTCAGAGTGGCCATCGCCACACCAGAATCAGCCTTTCACTGTCACAGACTTCAAGTCACAATTGTCTTGATTCCCTCTGCACCACTGGACAGAAGAACAGAAGAACGTGAATTAGAAACAGCGAGAGATGCGAGAGAGTGATAGAAATAGAGAAAAAAAGAGTGGAAAAAGACAAGAGGACAGAGAAAGGAGAAAATAACATCAAGTGAGATGAATGAAAGTGGGCCAGCACTTGTGTGACACAGTGACACACACACACTCACACCAGCAGAGGACATGAAGTGTCACAGATACTCGTCTGGACCACCAAATCAATAAGAACACAAACTCACCTGTAAAAACTCCTCAGCTCAGAGGTTCAGATGACTGCAGGAGGACATTTGGAGCTTCAGGACCTGCACATGAAAAGAGAAGAATAGGGATAGTGAAGACGGCATTTGGTGACATCGGTCCATTCACTGGGCAGTAATTACTAGAACAGGATGGTTCAAATGTGACACAAAGTGATGAGCAGCGACCTGCTGAAGCCAACTAAAGCACCACTTAGTGCCCACCATACCCACTGGCACATCTTTTCCGTACACTGGGTTCACTGGTGTTTGCAGACTTTTGGTAGACTCACCATGTCTCACTTTATGTCTTGGCTGTTCCTCTTCACCACAGACAGTCTTTAGGTCCTCTCAGTCAGAGAAGTCGGCCATGAAGAGTTCAGCTGCAGAGCCCACCAAGAATGAGCAGAACACAATGTGCTGAGTGTCTTTAAAGGCTTCAGTCATCCTGTGCCTGGGGGTTCTTCATATTTCTATTTCTCTGTCACTTTGTGTCCAAGAACAGCCTTTCACAGAGTCTGACTCTCCAGAGGCTTCAGTCCTACATGAAGAGAAGAGCTGCAGGGACACATTGGGGATGACTTAAAAGAAGCCATCAGCTCTTTGGTGAGGTGCCCTGTTGATCACTTTACAAGTTCAGCACAAGGCTCTTAACCTGAAGAACTCATTTCTACTGTGCTTGTACATTTATATAATATCTTCAATGTAATGAGGAAGCCCTTATGAATGGATACCTTCTTATAAGGACTTAAAACCAATCAAATCATAAATATAGTTGATGAATCAATAACATTAAAATTAAACTCTACATCTCTTTATGTATTAGGCCAGCATTGTGGTGCAGTGGTTACCACACCTTCTCCCTCAGATTCAGTCACGTGAGTTCAAATCCCATGTCCCATTGTTGTTCATGTGGAGTTTTTATGTTCTCCCTGTGCCTGTGGGTGACCATCTGAAGACTCGTTTCCTTCTCTCATTTTATGCTAACTGGCTCTTCAGTTCTGGTCTCTTTGATTGCTGGCTCATGTGAGGTGATGGTGTTTGACTGATGATGAGCCGACACCACATTGAGGTCCGTCAAGACGTGTTGTTGTTATCTAAAATCCTGAAATCAAATTAGTGGATTTGAGAATGTCAATGCTTATCTATTTAATGATAAAAGAAGTACAAATTGACCTCTGCAGGATATTTTGTTACTTTGCAGTCTCTGAAATTGATTTGTTTTGGTACAAATGCAAACATTAAAGTGTCAGTATGTGTGTATGAGTTGCTTTGGACCACCAGGTTAACACTAAAGGACACACAAAGCACTTGGGAGGTTAAAATGCATCTTTTCAATCCTTCTGTTTGCCTAATTCTGCAGTTCATTAAATAACTGACTTTCCAGTTTGCACAAGGAGTACAGCAGAGTTGTGTCCCGGTGTGTGGACTTTGGTGAGACGCTGCCTGCTACTTTCTAGTCGTCCTACAGAAGCAGGTAAAGAGCCGTCTGTGTGTTTGTGGTCATTTATTTTCAGTGCAGTGTTATTGAGCACATAATCTAGACTTGGTAAAATCCACCATCTCGATGACAGTTTTTATTGTTAATAAACAGTGACAGGGACTGAAGGGGAATGCTGGGAAATGACTGGACTTATGAACTGACCAATTATATGGTAGTGCAGGTGATGAAGTAGTCAAATCAATCTATTATCAAACACACTTCTACAGTTTGGGGTCTCTTTTTATGTCAGCGTCATTAATAGCCACCTAATGTAAAACAACAGAGCTAGAAAATGTCACTCAGCTTTGTCCAGTATGGCCACAGGGAGGTTTTTTTTTTGGTAGGGTGTGTGTTCTCCCTTCTGAAATGAGCTCAACTTTATGTGTAAAATGTCCAACTTTCCTTTTCAGCACAACAATGCCATTTTGTTCAGTGAGGCCATACAGCATCCCTCATCCCTGCACAAAGCCTGCCTTGGACCTCAATCTAAAAAATGTATTAAGAGACCCTAATCTTAAAAACACATCCCAGACACGTAAAGAGAAACACTGATTACAAATCCCTAATCCTAATAATACAGTAGGATAAAAATAAACTTACAGTGGAGGACGAGGAGCAGGTAGAAAACTGGATGTTATGGAATTTACTAACACATAAGAAACAAAGAAAGAAATATAAAATATAAATCAGAATCAAAGAGAAAGGCTAGAGAATAGAATTTTAATGAAAAAGATATATACATATACATTAGAAGAGAAGGAGAATATGTAAAGGACTTCACGGAACTGAGTACACTGACCCTGAAGAAACAAAGAAAGTGAGAAAGTAGAGGACAATGGAGGGTCAGAGACTGGAAAGGAGGATGGACAAAAAGAAAGAAGAGTCGTACTTACCAAGGAGAACGGATTTACCAAAGGGATTAGATTCACATCTATGATGTGGGCTTTACCAAATATGCTGAAATTAAATTTCAGTCACTTGATTGTAATCATTCTGTAATAATATAATGATGACACACAGCTGTACTTATCAATAGCACCTGATGACCCTGATTCTATTGATTCACTAACAGAATGTCTGACTTGTATCTCAGAATGGATGAATAGTAACTTTCTCAAGTTAAATAAAGAGAAAACTGAAATCTTAGTGATTGGCAATAATGGATACAATGAGGCTATTAGAAAAAACTGGATACATTAGGATTAAAAGTCAAGACGGAGGTTAAAAGCTTAGGGGTAATTGTTGACTGTAATCTGAATTTTAAATCGCATATTAATCAGATCACTAGGACAGCATTTTTTCACTTAAGAAACATAAGTAAAGTTAGACCGCTTATATCACTGAAAGATGCTGAGAAATTAGTTCAAGCGTTTGTTTTCAGTCGACTAGATTACTGTAACGCACTCCTCTCAGGACTATCCAAAAAAGACATAAATCGTTTGCAACGAGTGCAGAATGCAGCTGCTAGAATCCTAACTAGGAAAAGAAAATCCGAACACATTTCTCCAGTTTTAATGTCACTACACTGGTTACCTGTGTCATTCAGGATTGACTTTAAAATTCTGCTTAGGGTTTATAAATCCTTAAATAATCTCGCCCCATCTTATATATCGGAATGTCTGACACGTTATATTCCAAATCGTAACCTCAGATCCTCAAATGAGTGTCTGCTTAGAATTCCAAGAACAAAACTTAAAAGAAGTGGTGAGGCGGCCTTCTGCTGTTATGCACCTAAAATCTGGAATAGCCTGCCAATAGGAATTCACCAGGCTGATACAGTGGAGCACTTTAAAAAACTGCTGAAAACACATTACTGTAACATTGCCTTCTCATAATCTCACTAATTAAAATCCTGATATTCTGTAGATCCAACTCATTATAATAACTATTCATGGTGGCTCTAAAATCCATACTGACCCCTACTCTCTCTTCTGTTTCTTTTTCCAGTTTCTTTGTGGTGGCGGCCTGCGCCACCTCCACCTACTCAAAGCATCATGATGCTCCAACAATGATAGATGGATCAAAAGCCAGAAGTCTACTTGACCATCATC
>NC_053157.1:245610065-245631561 GCF_016835505.1 Polypterus senegalus | reverse complement strand
ATTAGTAGAGAAGCTGTGACAATTTTAATTTCTCATGTGTCTAATACAGTGTTTCTCAACCTTTTCCCATGTGTCGCCCATTTTTTCATATAAAGTTTTTATGCACATTTTCAGGTTTTTAATTATATTGAGATCCACCCAACAAAACTAAATTTTAATTTGGGAATGCACTATTGGTAGAAGTGCCTAAGTCTCGATCAGACTGGGGCATCGCTAATATTTTTTTATCATAAGAAATATATATATATATATATATATATATATATATATATATATATGTGACAACTGGCCCGGCACAGACAGGCCGGACATCATATTTTTCCCACACACTATTTATTTATATACACTATATACAAGGTCTTTGCTCACGTGCACCCCAGTGCCTTCTACGAATTCCCCAAAAGTCAGGCCCACAGTCCTTAGTGCCTTCCTGGCCGCCTCCTGTCCTCGCTCTCCAGCTCAGTCTGCTTCCTCCCGACTTCCTGTGACTGGGAGGCGGCCCTAAATAAGGCTCCCGGATGAGCCCCAGGTGTTCCGTCCTTAGCCCGCCCCAGCGTGGCGGAATATCAGCTGTCTTCCTGGCAGCTCTCCGGTGCCACACAAGTCTTCCCCGGCACTTCCTGGTGTGGCGGAAGTGCGGCTCCGGGATAATTAGGCACGGGGTGCCGCCTGGCGGTGGCCACGGGTCCCTACAGGCTGGGCTTCAAGCCCTGTACCCGAGGCCCCTGCCTAACCAGGACGGACGCCCCCACTCTGTCTGGAGGAGGCACTCGCCCTCCTCCGTCCTCAAGGTGTCCCGGCGGGCTCCAGCCCCAGCCAGCGGACCGTGCAGGATAAACCGGCATCGGGCGCCGCCTGGCGGTGACCACGGGCCCCTACAGGGCTGGGCTTCCATGCCCTGTACCCGTGGTCCCCAACAGAACCAGGACGGACGCCCCCTCGCGGTATGGAGGAGGCACAAGCCCTCCTCTCGTCCTCCAAGGCGTCCCGGCCGGGCTCCAGCTCCGGCCGGCGACTGCATGGGATCAACCCGGCATCGAGCGCCGCCTGGCGGTAACCACGGGCCCCTACAGGGTAGGGCTTCCATGCCCTCGACCCGTGGCTCCCAACAAAACCAGGATGGGCGCCCCTCGCGGTGTGGAGGAGGCACAAGCGAGGAACGCGTGGGTCGAGCGGCACAACCGAAAGGGCAGCACGTCCCCGGAGAGGGTCCTACTATGTCCCCAGGGTCCATCACGGCACCCTGGAACATCTTTCTTCGGCACCCCCGCCGGCGCAAACGTGCCCCTCTGGCTCGCGCCGCTCTCGCCCCCGTTGTCCCCCCCAGCTGGGTCACTATTGGCCTCCCGGCGTGGAGCTCTCCCAGAAGCGGCCCGTTTCAGGAGGGCAGGTCCCTGACGGCGTCGTCCTCAGCGCTCGTCTGGGCTTGGACCTGTGGAAAAAGGAAAAGAGGGCCAGAAGCACTGCCAGGACACTCACCCGGCGCCCTGCGGTCTCCGTACCGCAGTGCTCCCGCCCCCTTCCGACAGCCCCCGACTTGCCTGCTGAAGTCCTCCGCCGCTGGTTCCGTGCCCGTCCGCTCGTCCGCGGCACCGCTCTCACAGGCAGCTCGCCCAGCCGCCCAGGGGACTTCCTCTGCCCGCACAGAGGACAGCCTTTCTCCGGACGCGCGCACCCAGCGCCGCGTCCTCTCCTATCGGAGGAACCGGCATTCACCGCCGGCTCCTCCTTCTTTTCTTGGGCCGCTGGCGGTCTGGGTCTGAGCATAGCGAAACCTCAAAACCAGCCCGTCTGCGTCCCGGCAGAGCGACAGGTGACAGCGCGGACTTGGGCGCAGGGCGCTAGGACCCAGGGCACTCAGCAGCCCGATCCTACCGCCCCTGCATGTTCGAGCTCCTCGCCTCGCTAACCCGTCTGCACGCGGCGTCTGCTGTCGGGAGGTTGCTTACTGGGAGCTGATCGTCCCGTAAGCGGTCACAGCCATGTTCGGCAAACCCCCCCACTTGCTTTACGGGGACGGTAATACTCACCACCCCGCCGTGTTCTGCCGGCCTCCGGTTCCAGCGCGCGTCGATCCTCCGTCTCACGGCGTCTCTCCGCGCGACCGCCTTTCCGTCAGCTGCTCACACTGGCGGCGAGAACACGTAACAATTCCTCTAAAGGCGGCTCGGCGGGCGAAGGGACTCCTCCGACACCGCCGAGCCGCTGGTGGAGAGAGAGACAGGCGTCGGTGGGCTTACCTGTCCATCAGCTCCCGCCCGCCTGCCTCCTCTGGGCCACTCCCTCTGGCCCAATCGGGTCTCGGTTTGGCACGAGACTGGCGTTCCTTGGGCCCGCCTCTATCCAATCATCGGCGGCACGCAAGACACACCGGCCAATCCGTGCCTGTCAGCGGGCGGGACTTCGGCCAGCGGCCATCTTGCCTCCCCTGCTCCGAGTGCGGAGGCGTGCCTCTTCGCGGCGTTGTGGTTGCGGCGATTCCTTGAGCCACAGCGGCTCCGACTCCGCAGCCTTCTTTGCTGCCGCCCGTCGCCGCGCTGCCGACAGCCCGTGGCGTGGCGTGCTCCTGCCCGGACGCGGATCCGGTTCGTCCCTCCCTGTAGGAATGAAGGTAAGACCGACCCCGAGGGGCCGATGATTGCAGGGCAGGGCACTTACCTCCCGGATCCCGTCATGCCGAGGCCCCGCCTTGGTGTGGCCTTCTGTGCTGCCACGCCGGCCTGGCTGTCCGTCTCGACAGCGCGACTGGAGCCCGCTGCGCTCCGCGATGTCGGGTTCTCCTCCGCACCGGGAAAGCCATTCCGCTGTCGCGGCGGTTTCTTAGGCGAAAGCGCTCAGCGGTTGTGCCGGGCGCGCCGCCGGTGTGTGAGTCGCTGCTGCGCGGGCCGTTCACAGAATATTTTGATTTAATAACACAGGTCCCGCCTTGAACCAGGCGGAGCATCCTGCCGACTACGCCACTGTGACAACTGGCCCCGGCACAGACAGACGGACATCATATTTTTCCCACACACTATTTATTTATATACACTATATACAAGGTCTTTGCTCACGTGCACCCCCAGTGCCTTCTACCAATTCCCAAAGTCCAGGCCCACAGTCCTTAGTGCCTTCCTGGCCGCCTCCTGTCCTCGCTCTCCAGCTCAGTCTGCTTCCTCCCGACTTCCACCAACGACTGGAGGGAGGCGGCCTAAATAAGGCTCCCGGATGAGCCCCAGGTGTTCCGTCCTTAGCCACGCCCAGCGTGGCGGAAGTATCGGCCGTCTTCCTGGCAGCTCTCCGGGTGCCACACAAAGTCTTCCCCGGCACTTCCTGGTGTGGCGGAAGTGCGGGCTCCCGGATAGTAGGGCACCGGGGCGCCGCCTGGCGGTGGCCACGGGTCCCTACAGGGCTGGGCTTCAAAGCCCTGTACCCGAGGCCCCCTGCCTAACCAGGACGGACGCCCCCACTCTGTCTGGAGGAGGCACTCGCCCTCCTCACGTCCTCCAAGGTGTCCCGGCCGGGCTCCAGCCCCAGCCGCGGACCGTACGGGATAAACCCGGAATGGGCGCCGCCTGGCGGTGACCACGGGCCCCTAAAGGGCTGGGCTTCCATGCCCTGTACCCGTGGTCCCCAACAGAACCAGGACGGGCCCCTCGGTATGGTATGGAGGCACAAGCCCTCCTCTCGTCCTCCAAGCGTCCGGCGGGCTCCAGCTCCGCCCGGCGACTGCATGGGATCAACGGCATCGGGCGCCGCCTGGCGGTAACCACGGCCCCTACAGGGTAGGGCTTCCATGCCCTCGACCCGTGGCTCCCAACAAAACCAGGACGGACGCCCCCTCGCGGTGTGGAGGAGGCACAAGCCCTCCTCTCGTCCTCCTGGGCGTCTCCGCCGGGCCCCAGCCCCGGCCGGGGACCACAATATATATATATATATATATATATATATATATATATATATATATATATATATATATATATATATATATATATATATATATATATATATATATATATATATAATCATCACAAATGCGACACATTTCAAATTAAAATTCATGTGACAAAATATACGTAAAATTCAAACATTTATTTGGATTTCTTAGTTATTTTAATAATTCCACATTTTAAATTATTCCATTCTATAATACAAATTAAATTACACATATTTTAAATACTCCTAAGAATACTATCACGTCTTATTTCTAAAACAATAAGTGACATATTAGTGATTACAGAAGTGCCGTCTAACGGTAAGAGAGAGGACTACACTTGAATTCTGATGTCTGCTGACAGCGGACAGGCCTCTCCACGTAATATACAGTATATATACAGTAACACAGCACGCCACTGTTTGTCTGCAGTATGTCTCTCAGTAAACTCACAACAGTTAAGAAGGCAGGATGCCACCTTAAAGTTTCCAATAAAGTGACAAGTGACAGACTTGTATGAGCAGGTCGTTCTGGATGTCCGGCAGTCAGTTGCCAGGCAAACTGCTGAAGCTTTTTTGACCCTGTCTTGCCACAATGCACGCTCCGTGTTATATAGTCAGTAAGTCAGTCAGTCAGTGTCCAACAGGCTATATCCTAACACAGGGTCAGCAGCAAGGCAGTGGAGGCTGCAGCAGAAGTTCTTGGCTCAAAACAGAACACTTTTCACGGGTCAGTGGATGGCAGCCTGAGGAGTGAGGGCGAGCTCTCATCCAGTGGCACGGACGGCTGAGCAGATGTCTGTACAGGTTTGTTGCTGACCCTGCTCTGCTCTGACGGATATTTTCATTTGACAAAATCTGCACTCAGCTTTGCAGTCTCCAATATCATTGAAATGCGGAAAGATGCTGCGTCTTTTTCAGTTTTCACTCATTTCTTGACTTTTTCCCGACGCGCTTACACTTCAATTCGTCTCCCCGTCTCTCTGTCGCTCTGTGTACCTGGCCTGTACCACTACACTCGCTGTCTTCGGAGCTTCTGCCCCCTTCCTTCTTTCAAATAATGGTATGATCCTAGTATGTCTTTGCTTTTGATTGGCCGCATGGAGTGCCTATCAAAATAAAGCCACGCCCCTTCCGGTATGCTCATTGCTCTGCGTTTGAAGATTCTGTTCTCTCGATGGGACTCGGCTCTTCTCGTTCACTACAAAGAATCGGCTCTTAGCGGCGACACATCACGACACACGGTCATTGACACGAATACCACAGAGCCGATAGTCCACATACTCGGTGTGATTTTACTACCATAAACAGTTAAAGTTATACGAGTTAATAAATACCTTCTTCTTGGATTTCCATTTCTTTTCGCGCCCCCATGGTTGAGTAAAACTGTCCTAGGCCATTATGCACGATTGCAATATAGCAAGAGAATCCTTAAATTAAGATTAAGATTGAAGTACTTGATTGGGTTGAACGACCAGTTCACAACAAAATTGTTCTAACACTAAATAATTATGTAATGAAAAAAATACATTACTTTCATTTTACATTATTCAATATCCACTTTAAGAAAGATTTGATTAGGCCATAGGTATTTTAGTGCATTCTCTTAAACTAATTAAAAAAATATTGTAGAAAGTGCTATGTTTGCAATATGTACATTTTACGACAGTGTGTTCTGGTTTGCCGTAAAGTGTTTGGATTTAAAGGGTGAGTTTCTGTACCCTCTCGTATTGTATGTGACAGAAAGCATCTGCACTTGTAAATGTGTTTAAATCCAAAGGTAATTAAACTATTAAAATAACCCGACTAAGTGTAAAGAGACAACCGTTAGATAAGATCATCAGTCGGGATTCAATGAATAACTGGCTGTTATACCAAATCTCTTTAGGTAACATCTGCTTTGATATATTTATTACACACACACACACATACATATATATATTTATAAATACAGACACACACAGAAGGAGTGTCAGCAGTGACATGTCGCTTATTACTCAGACATGCAAGCAAGAATTTCAGTGTACATGACAATCAATACCATAATATGTGATAAAGTCTCACTACTTTAATGATATTAGAAATAACATAATATATATCCCCAACACTAAGGATTATCCTAAACCCCAGCATTCCATTATAAACAAATTAAACTCTTTCACTAGGATAGATTTACCTGATTTACAAAAAATAATATCTCAATTAAAACCCTCTACATGCATCCTTGACCCAATACCAACAAATTATTTCAAAGAAGTATCGGGCGTGCTAATTGATAATGTTCTGGACATAGTAAATTCGTCAGTAGAAACGGGGGTCTTCCCAGACTGTCTTAAGACTGCTGTAGTTAAACCCCTACTTAAGAAACATAATCTTGACCCCTTGGCTCTTGAAAATTTTAGACCCATCTCTAACCTGCCCTTCTTAAGTAAAGTTCTGGAGAAGGCAGTCATTATGCAGTTAAATGACCACCTCAATAAACCTGCTATTCTTGATAAATTTCAGTCGGGTTTTAGAACAAATCACAGCACAGAAACTGCACTTGTTAAAGTAGTAAATGACTTGCGGGTGAATGCAGACAGAGGCCATTTATCTGTTCTCATCCTCTTAGATCTGAGTGCTGCATTTGACACCATTGATCATAATATTCTTAGAAATCGCCTTAGTCAATGGGTGGGCCTCTCTGGCAGTGTCTTAAATTGGTTTGAATCCTACCTGTCAGGGAGAAAATTCTTTGTGAGTTGTGGTAACTACAACTCAAAGTCACATGATATTCGATATGGTGTTGCACAAGGCTCTATCCTGGGTCCGCTGTTATTCTCAATCTACATGCTTCCGTTAGGTCAGATTATCTCAGGGCATAACGTGAGCTACCACAGCTATGCTGATGACACACAGCTGTACTTATCAATAGCACCTGATGACCCCGATTCTCTTGATTCACTAACACAATGTCTGACTTGTATCTCAGAATGGATGAATAGTAACTTTCTCAAGTTAAATAAAGAGAAAACTGAAATCTTAGTGATTGGCAATAATGGATACAATGAGGCTATTAGAAATAAACTGGATACATTAGGATTAAAAGTCAAGACGGAGGTAAAAAGCTTAGGGGTAATTGTTGACTGTAATCTGAATTTTAAATCGCATATTCATCAGATCACTAGGACAGCATTTTTCACTTAAGAAACATAAGTAAAGTTAGACCTCTTATATCACTGAAAGATGCTGAGAAATTAGTTCACGCGTTTGTTTTCAGTCGACTAGATTACTGTAACGCACTCCTCTCAGGACTATCCAAAAAAGACATAAATCGTTTGCAACGAGTGCAGAATGCAGCTGCTAGAATCCTAACTAGGAAAAGAAAATCCGAACACATTTCTCCAGTTTTAATGTCACTACACTGGTTACCTGTGTCATTCAGGATTGACTTTAAAATTCTGCTTATGATTTATAAATCATTAAATAACCTCGCCCCATCTTATATATCAGAATGTGTGACATCTTATATTCCAAATCGTAACCTCAGATCCTCAAATGAGTGTCTCCTTAGAATTCCAAGAACAAAACTTAAAAGAAGTGGTGAGGCGGCCTTCTGCTGTTATGCACCTAAAATCTGGAATAGCCTGCCAATAGGAATTCACCAGGCTGATACAGTAGAGCACTTTAAAACACTGCTGAAAACACATTACTTTAACATGGCCTTCTCATAACTTCACTAATTAAAATCCTGATACTCTGTATGTTCAATTCTTCATAATAACTATTCATGGTGGCTCTAAAATCCGTACTGACCCCTACTCTCTCTTCTGTTTCTTTTTCCAGTTTCTTTGTGGTAGCGGCCTGCGCCACCTCCACCTACTCAAAGCATCATGATGCTCCAACAATGATAGATGGATCAAAAGCCAGAAGTCTACTTGACCATCATCATCATCAAGCCCTTCCGTGAGAACCCTAAATCCAAAGAGGACTGTTTCATTTATGTTAGGTAAATTGCCCAGAGGGGACTGGGCGGTCTCATGGTCTGGAATCCCTACAGATTTTTTTTTTTCTCCAGCCGTCTGGAGTTTTTTTGTTTTTTCTGTCCACCCTGGCCATTGGACCTTACTCTTATTCTATGTTAATTAATGTTGACTTATTTTATTTTTCTTATTGTGTCTTTTATGTAATGCACTTTGAGCTACTTTTTGTATGAAAATGTGCTATATAAATAAATGTTGTTGTTGTTGTTGTTACTGCTGTGTGGTCTTTAAGAATATTGTAGGTGGGAGAAACACAAATCACCACACATATTCAAATCTGCAAATATTTTATTACAAACAATCTTTTACATTTTGTTTCACTTAAATGAAGACAATATTAAAGTGTTTCAGGACAGCAGACACTTCCTTCTTTGACTGCTGTCTTAAATCTTTCTTCAAGCAACTTTATATCTTCCTCTATCAGAAAGTAATATTTTGTTAAATGGTAACCAATGAAAACATGAATGTTGGTGTCTTTACCACAAATCAGATTCACCATCAGATATTCTGTCTTCATTTTCTGTTACTTAGTCTGGCTGATTTCTTTTTCCTAAGGAGAGAATTGATAACAATTATTTCTATATTAAGTGTCAAGTAATTTTCCTAAGATTGAATTAAAACAAATGTGATTGAAACACACAAACAAACAAATAAATAGATAGATAAATAAATAAATAAAGCTATACAAGGTTTTCAGTTACTATATGAGGTTTCAGTCACTAAACAAAGTCTTTGCTGTTGCTATCACAGTTACAATTCTTACACATCTTTTGTTTAAAATGAAATTGAAATAAAAAGTCTAACCACTTTTTATTACTTTTGTTCCAGATTTGACTCTCTTCACCTCTTCTCTTATTCACAGTATCATATATTGATCTCTTACTATCGTCATAAAGAGATGTCCTTAGATATGTAACAATAAATCAGATAATCCCCCATAACATCCATACACTGCTTGTCAAGATTGTTTGAAATGTGAGAGACCCAAAGTAGTCCTCTCAGCTCGAGGGTCTTCATAACCCATCATATTTGACCCACACACACAGATTGCTCTCCTCAGAGTAACAGAATTCAGTCGCCCAACATGTCACTTTAAATCCGTTTGATCTTATAAGTCCCATCCTGTCACTCAGCCTTCAAAATGAACTCCCACTGTAATGTCAGCCATCAAACATCCAAACTAACAACTCTCTCTCCATGACACTGTAACAGAGTGTACCGGTAATCCCACCTCACACTGAGACCCCCCAAGTCCTGCCTGCTCAGCAGGGTCTCCTTTTCATGCTGATCTGCAGCTCGGAGTTTGCACTGCTGGCTTCTCGAGAGTTGATGGCTCAATGACAGAGTCCCCTGACCGTCGGTACTCGATGTTCCTGTAAAAAGACAATCAAACCGCGAGGGAGAATCCTTAAGGAGTCGTTCCATTTTCTTATTCAGTGATCAGCTCCTTAGCCTACTTGAGGTGGTCCTGAGTGAACAGGAGATGTTATGTGACATGAAACCACAGCCCAGCGGCGTAGAGAAACAGAATATGTGAGAGCTGCAGGATCACATTGGCATAGTGAGAAATGCTGGCAGAGAGGCTTTACAGTTTGAAACACAAAGGAAAGTTCGGACTAAAAACAACAACCACATCTTTATGAACAGAAGGCCCAGTGAAGAAATATTCAGAGATGTAGTCCTGAAAATCAAAGAGTGAACAAGTTTAATAAACTGTACTCATGTTCACAGAGTTGTGAGGATTTAACTCAGGCAACACCTCAGCCAATATAATCTGATTTATTGTGAGAATAAGACAAACTAAATATGTGTGTAAGTGAAATGATATCAAATATCTACAGTAACAGATAAGCCAAGTGGGATCTGAAAGGAGTGAAATGGTTGGAAGCCAATAAACCTTCACTTCTAATCACGTGTCTGCAGTCCAGAGATGCAGGTCACAAGTTAAGTCGAAATATCAAACCTTCATATCCACTCAAGTTCAGGTTTACACGACTGATCTTAAAAACACAACACATCGTGTAAGAATACAAGGCTTCACCCTTTTATTAATGTGAATAAAATATCTTTAAGGTCAACAACAATGTAATTATGTGCCGTTATCCAAAAAAAACAAAACAGTTACTTCAGATATTTAAATAAACTTTCAGAAACATAATTTTAAACTTAACTCATGTTCAGTAAAGCGTTGTCCAATGTGTTAAATGATAAATTCTCGACTTTCACAGTAAATGTAATTTAATTTGTTTGTCACAATAATTCAAATCTCCGCGTTCAGCAAAAATTGATGTAATCATTAAAAATAAAATGAAGGAGGAATTTTTCATTATTGAAAAAAATCTGCTTTTTCAAAAGACCACATGCCTCTATGCAAATGTCAAAAGGGACAGTGTCAGCCTCTGCTACCTCTGAGAGAAGCCCCCTTATAGCTTCCTCATTGTTGACAATGGACTTTGTGACATCATAATGGCTGATCCATCGTATGTCTAGAAGTCTTTTCAGTGTGGGTGTATTGTATGTGTGTGAAACATAATGTCGGTGACAAAATGTGTTCAATGAATTTGACCAGTCAAAGAACTTCTTAGCCAGAGGTTCTGATTCCATTGCATGTATCACTGCTAAATGGAGCTGCTGGTTGTAGCAGAGAACATATGTTAAGTACTTACCAACTTTGTGCATATTGCATATTTAATTAAAAAAATAGGTTTTCTGTGTTTTTTATAATATATTGGGAACATTTCACTAATACAATTAAGAAATAAATTTTATCTATTTTTTTAAGGAAATGAGTGCAATTTTTAGGCTTAATTTGAGGAACCATTTAGGCTAAAATTTTGAGGAAAAAAGGCTTCATATTTATTTTAAGAGAATTGGTCCAATTACCCGGGTTTGATTGAGTCACCTTCATTTGAATCTCAACAACGTGATCAGACAACGTTTTGAAGAGGTAAGTTATAAGCCCCTTACTAATTTTTAATTTTTTTTTTTTTTTTTGATTTCTTAAATAAGCTCCTCAGGACACCGCTTATTCACGCTAGTACAGGAATTGTTTTACACTGATTTTTGAATCTGAACGACAGGGATCATTTTGGCATGTGAAACAGTGACTATGTTGAACCATCCATCCATCCATTTTCTAACCCGCTGAATCCGAATAGGGTCAAGGGGGTCTGCTGGAGCCAATCCCAGCCAACACAGGGCACAAGACAGGAACCAATCCTGGGCAGGGTGCCAACCCACCGCAGGACACACACACAAACACACCAAGGCCAATTTAGAATCGCCAATCCACCTAACCTGCATGTCTTTGGATTGTGGGAGGAAACCGGAGCGCCCGGAAGAAACCCATGCAGACACGGGAGAACATGCAAACTGAACCCGCCACCGTGCCGCCGCATGTTGAACCAGGTTTTTAAAATAAAGGTTTACAATTGTGCGATGTTATTTGATGTGAAAATCTGAACTCGAGCTCATTAGTCATAACTCCTCACATGCACGTGCTGAGGCTAGAATGGACTTGTTGGTCGTTAAAGCAAAAATAATTATGGCCATGCATCGAGCTTGATAGATGGGGCAGTTTCTACGATTATACTTAAAAACTTTTAAGAGTGTTGATGTGTTTATATATTCGCTTCAAATTGTAAAGATGTATTAAATTAGCGTTTAATCATTTCACGCAATATATGCATTTTTTTCATTCATCCTCGACGTTAGCGGGCGCCCTCTTGAACAAAACAAGTCACAAACACCATAGAAGCGACACGATGACGTTCCACGAAATGATATGGACATAACCATGCTTTTGACTCGTTGAAGAATAAAAACATCTCTGTAATAATTAAGGCATTATCAGTCTCCACAAAGAGTAAGATATATCTATAGCAATTTACATTTTCTTTTTGATTAATCTATGTAAAATTCGACCTGAGTGAAGTTATTTGAACACATTTGAGATTTACTATAATGCAAATTTATCTAAAATTAGTCTTTGACGATATTTAAAAATGTTTAGACTTGTTTAGCAGTATTGGGTTTCTAGGCTTAAACCATTCCAATTTCATGATTTTGGTGATTAAAAATATGTAATAAAAATATTCCACAAACCTTACATTAAATGTAAACCCTTATAACTACTTTTCCTTATGAATAATAATTTTAACAGCAACTTCTGAGATGACAATGAAGCTTGTGGTGCAAGTAACTACTTAAACTAAATTATGTCAGTGTCTATGCTTAGAAATTTAAAATATTATACAACTGATTTTATTTGATGCAGTTTTGTCAAGTGAATGATTTTTACAAATCTGATTCAGTTTTTTATTATATATCTTTTTACAGATCATCGTGAGAGTCGTTGATGCACCATCTTTAAAAGCATTTGAGTTTTCAACGGAAGTGCTATTTTTCTACTATCTTATAGCTACATTTTCAGTTTAAGCCTGCTGCATTTAAGAATGTGAAAAGATAGCTTGAGATCATGCTATGGCGGTGTTAGGTTTGCCAGTGGACATCATCTTCAAAAGCGGGTCTTTTAAGGCACTATAGACTACAGCATGAGCCATTTATACACAGCCATACTATACCTTGTCCACATTACAGATGTCCATGCTCTTTCAAAACACACGGTGCCCTTCGCACACATATGAGTAGAAATCATTTAGCTGAGAAAACTCTGGAGTCAGGAACCGTGCTTTCCTTTAACTGTAAAATTTGTAATACACCACATTCTTCCGAAGAGGACTATTTTCAACATTTAGGTCAACATCTTAGGAGTTACGAAACAGTAGAATGTGTTTTTTCTCGATGTGATTTTAAGACAAATATTTATGGGACTTTTGTGAGTCACAAAAGTAGAAAACGCAATCCCCATTCTTCCAATGATCTTAAGGCAGAGGTGCTTGTGATAAGCAAGTCCACACAGCATTCATTTGCCCCTGATCCACACTGGGAGGATTCAGAAGACGTCCAAGGAGAAACTGATGACCAGATTCAAGATGTGCCACAAACAGTTGTTAATGAACTAGCTTTACTTCTTTTGAAGCTGGAGAGTGTTTGTAATGTTTCTTCTAGGTGTATAGATGACTTGGAGGGAGAGCTCAAGTTTATTTCTTCTCTGGCAGCGGGACAAGATGTACGAAACACTGTTGAGTCAAATTTAAGGAAGGATAACTATGTTCTCAGTGAAGACAGTATTAATGATTTTACATTTTGTCATTAAATACCATCACAGATGATAATGTGGTTGTCAACTGAACATAATCAGTGTTTGTGTGTTTCATTTTTTAGATTAATGAAGAGTTTAGGAGAATTACTACTCTGCACCTTGAGCCGACATTTATTAAGATGTTGGATTACTACACTCCTAAACTTTTCAAAATATTTTCCTGCAAAGGAGGAGCACTCGGACAGATTTTGAAGAAGAAAATGGGTGCCATACAGCAGGGATTTTAATTAGTATTTTTTATTATCATTTGATTGATATTTGCAGGCGGCACGGTGGCGCAGTGGTAGCGCTGCTGCCTCGCAGTTAGGAGACCCGGGTTCGCTTCCTAGGACCTCCCTGTGTGGAGTTTGCATGTTCTCCCCGTGTCTGCATGGGTTTCCTCCGGGCGCTCCGGTTTCCTCCCACAATCCAAAGACATGCAGGTTAGGTGGATTGGCAATTCTAAATTGGCCTTTGTGTGTGTCCTGCGGTGGGTTGGCACCCTGCCCGGGATTAGTTCCTGCCTTGTGCCCTGTGTTGGCTGGGATTGGCTCCAGCAGACCCCCGTGACCCTGTATTCGGATTCACCGGGTTAGAAAATGGATGGATGGATCGATGATATTTGCTTCAATATTACTAATTTCTACACTTTTGGTGCCTTAGACCTCACATCAAAACATAGAACAGACAAGAGATGTTGTCCTCCGTTGCTTGGTTAATCACTTGGGTGAAAAGGAGGAAGACCTCATCCAGGAGTACAATGTAAGTGTCTAAAACTATTTCAGATATTTAGTGTTTTCAGAAAACTGCATTTAGCATTTGTTTTCCTTTACAAAAACAGAAATACATCTTAAACATAAGTACGTTCCTCATGTAAAAACATTCTTGCACTAGTGTCAGCAATATAAACGAAATAAATTAAACAACGTCAACATTTCTGAAAACATCCTGTCCGCCATTAGCCACAGTATACTTGAGTTTGTTGTAGTGTCAGTCTCCATAGTTCACTGAAACAAGTTTTGGGGAGTTAGTGTTTTACAATGTTACAAAGATATGAACCTAGAAATGGTTTACTGGACTTCCTTGAGGTATCTGCATTTTAAGTTCTTATGAGGAAAAACTTGTTTGAACATCTTACACAAATCAACTACATAAATAACAGATCTTCATAATAAAATATGTTATGTTTGTTTTACGGTGTGACAATGAGGGTGTGCAGCAAAGTCTACTGCAGCAGGTAATGAAATTGCTGTCTGCAAGAAGGATGACCAGGAGGACTTTAGCATTGTCTTGGAGGGTGAGCAAGTCATGACTGGCTTGGGAAATCTGACTAGAGCCTGCGCAGTTCTTCTTGGATTCACATATGCACTAAACCTCACCTATCCCAAACAACTGAGGAACACGTTTGAGGCCTTTCAGAAGCTCTTCTTGGAACTGGAGGTTTGCAGGTTTTCCCCCAAATTACAATCTCTCAGAAACAAACTTGTGTGTTAGATTGTGAGAGACACATTCCATTGTTACCAAGTTTGGGTGAAAATGCCCAGGTTGAGGTTTGAGATCGTTCTGCAGCCTCTTCTACAACAGGTTATCTGGTTTGATGCTAAACAGTTGATTTCAATGACAAACTGTTTTACAAATTGTTTTTGTTTTTTCCTAAAACTGCTGTAAATGTTATATACACTGTTTTTACAAAGTGTTTAATATTTTGATACCAGTGTAACATGGAATAAAAGCATGTTTAACACCAAAATGCATTATGTATTCATTTCATTATAAAATGTTTTTTATATTAAGTAATTTTCCTTAATACATGTGAGTACATTTTGTTTTATCTGCTTAAACTAAAAACGATTATTTCCCTAATAATGTTAAAATCAACATGTCTCTGGGTAAATAATTTAGGATGTTTTACATGATTTATTCAAGTAGATTCTGCTAGGGAAAAATTCAAGCCGTAACTTAAAAATAATATGCGTCAGGCTAAATAATTTAGGATTTTTTACATGATTTATTCAAGTAAATTCTTCTAAAAAAATCAAGCCTTAACTGCTTAAAAATAATATGTGCAATATTGTTACCATATTTTTTTTTTAAGTAGATAGCACATAAGATTTTTTACAGTGTACATCTTCTGGAGTTTCAGTTCCCGGCGTGGTTGCGCTGTGCTCTGTGTTGATAGCAGCGGTGCTGGGCTCAGCCGTGGAGCCTGCAGCTTGCGGAGGGACAGAGGTTGAAGATTTCTGCTTTTTAATAAGCCACCTATGATAGCCTTTGGTGTTATCAACCAGAAAATAAAAGAAGAATTGGACGTATACGCTGTTTTAATTAACGAATGCGGTCAACAGGTTCAAAACGTGCTGCAAAATGTGCGGCGAAGTGAACTGTGAAAATCAAATGTTATTCTTCTCCAGAGTTTTCATTGGACAGTCAGAGCATTTCGCAGGGTGGGCAAGGCTTATCTCTGGGGGACAATGCCCACCCGTGGTCACGTCTCCGATTTAAGCTGTCTTTTTTGAAATTAAGTTTGAAAAGCGTGATATAAAATTTTAACAACTCGATATCAAATTTAAAACCAACGATATTTCCTGATATCATGTAAAACGGATTAAATATTAAAACGGCCTGCCATAAATAAGCAGGCAGTTCATCCTAGCAGTGGGCGTGTCGGATGTTATGGGCGTGTCGTGAATGACGTAGAGCTACTGTATCTACCGCGTGCTGCAGTTCCTTTCTGTTCGCTCTTATGTGAACCTCGTGCTCAGACTTCTTCACGGCCAAAAGATCAAGTAAAGGTGCGGAAGGTGAGACAATGCTGCTTTGTAGTATGGAGACTGTGAAAGATTGTGGGTTCGCTTCCTGGTTCCACCCTGTGTGGATAGCGTTTTGAGAACTGAGAAAAGCGCTATATAAATGTAATGGATCATGATTATTAAAGTCGAACTTGTGGATCGCGTACGGGTGGGAATGCCAGCAGTGAGGAAGACCGCGACATGCAAAGCGGCTTTAAATTTTAGGAAGTGCCTGACGCCGCGTGGTTCGCTTTTAAGTGTTGCCGATTGAGCGCTACGTGGAGGCGGCGGCGGTGGCAGCACAGCAAATCACACCATCGCGAGTTTATTGTGGATGACGGGGGTCGCGCAATTTTAGCTTCTGCTACGTTAATTTATTTTCTGTTTGGTGTCCCGTGAAATGTAATGCTACATCTGAGTTGGGGGAGGCGCGTTAAATTGGGATTGCTTCTTCTCTCTTCGCGCTCGTGCACTTCACCGCGCCGTTTCGCCTTTTGATTTCGCGCATGCTCTGAACTGTGCTGTCCGTCGGGCACGCGCTTGTTCAGCCGCTCACTCACGCGCGGCCCCGTCGTACATTTCTGATTTTTCTCGAGCTCTGCCTGTTGTGTTTTTTTCTTCTACAGCCGTCAGCGGCAAACTTTATTAAATAACTAGCAAAATACTCGCGCTTCGCAGCGGAGAAGTAGTGTGTTAAAGAAGTCACGAAAAAGAAAAGGAAACCTTTTGAAAATAACGTAACATGATTGTCAATGTAATTGTTTTGTCACTGTTGTGAGTGATGAGTGTTGCTGATATATACTGCTCAAAAGAATTAAAGGAACACTTTTTAATCAGAGTATAGCATAAAGTCAGTGAAACTTATGGGATATTAATCTGGTCAGTTAAGTAGCAGAGGGGGTTGTTAATCAGTTTCAGGCGCTGTGGTGTTAATGAAATTAACAACAGATGCACTAGAGGGGCAACAATGAGATGACCCCCAAAACAGGAATGGTTTAACAGGTGGAGGCCACTGACATTTTCCCCTCCTCATCTTTTCTGACTGTTTCTTCACTAGTTTTGCATTTGGCTACAGTCAGTGTCACTACTGGTACCATTAGGTGATACCTGGACACTACAGAGGTTGCACAGGTAGTCCAACTTCTCCAGGATGGCACATCAATACGTGTCATTGCCAGAAGGTTTGCTGTGTCTCCCTGCACAGTCTCAAGGGCATGGAGGAGATTCTAGGAGACAAGCAGTTACTCTAGGAGAGCTGGAGAGGGCCATAGAAGGTCCATAACCCATCAGCAGGACCAGTATCTGCTCCTTTGGGCAAGGAGGAACAGGATGAGCACTGCCAGAGCCCTACAAAATGACCTCCAGCAGGCCACTGGTGTGAATGTCTCTGACCAAACAACCAGAAAGACTTCATGAGGGTGACCCAAGGGCCCCATGTCCTCTAATGGGCCCTGAGCTCACTGCCCAGCAGCATGCAGCTCGATTGGCATTCGCCATAGAATAACAGAATTGGCAGATGCACCACTGGTGCCCTGTGCTTTTTACAGATGAGAGCAGGTTCACCCTGAGCACGTGACAGAAGTGAAAGGGTCTGGAGAAGCCATGGAGAACATTATGCTGCCTGTAACATCATTCAGCATGAGCAGTTTGGTGGTGGGTTAATGATTGTCTGGGGAGGCATATCCATGGAGGGTCACACAGACCGCTACAGGCTTGACAAAGGCACCTTGGCTGCCATTAGGTATCAGGATGAAATCCTTGGACCCATTGTCAGACCCTATGCTGGTACAGTAGCTCCTGGTGCAGGACAATTCCTGGCCTCATGTGGTGAGAGTATGCAGGCAGATCCTGGAGGATGAAGGAATTGATACCATTGACTGGCCATCACACTTTCCTGACCTAAATCCAATAGAACACCTCTGGGACATTATGTTTTGGTCCATCCAATGCCACCAGGTTGCACCTCCGACTGTCCAGGAGCTCAGTGATGCCCTGGTCCAGATCTGGGAGGAGATCCCCCACAACACCATCTGTCATCTCATTAGAAGCATGCACCGATGTTGTCAGGCATGTATACAAGAACACAGGGGCCATACAAAGTGCTGCGTACAATTTGGAGTTGCTGCAATTAAATTTTGGCAAAATGGACTAGCCTGCCACATAATTGTTTCACTCTGATTTTTGGGGCATCTTTGAATTCAGGGCTCTGTAGGTTGATCATTTTTATTTCCATCAAACGATGTGGCATCTTTTCGTTCCTAACACATAACCCAGTCTATATCAGTATAGATATCCAGGAGGATTTCTTTTTCCCATTGAGATCTGATGTTTTTCATATATTACAGTTACATAACAGAACACTGTCCTGATTCATTTTCTGCCATGTTCTTCAGCTTTTGTCTTGCAACATCTTCTCCCCCAAGAATCGTTACTATCTTAGACAGCATGTGCTGAATGCTTTTCATTTCTGCTTGAGCTGAACTGCATGGTTCCTGGACTGATGGTCCTGCAGAAGTGCATGCTGATGACTTTTCAGGTTTTTTATGAGTGATGTGTCTGTTGCCAGGTGACAGCCAAAATTCCACAGCTGGTCGTGGGTCAAACTCTTCTAAAGAAGCAGCATTGAACAGCCTAGCATAACGCTCAACCTCCGAGCGTTCAGCTTTAGAAAACGCTTTTTCAATTGAACCAACTTTTTTCTTACTTTTAGACTCATGTCTCTATCTGACGTACTAAACCCCCAGTTCCTATCCTTTTTCTTTCTGCACATAACCAATCACCACACGATAAACGTATTTGTGAAATTAAAACTAGTTATAAGCTTAGACCTCTGAATGGATGGCATAACTAAACATGTATAACGAAATTTTTTTTTAAAGTTCTGAAAACTCTGAGGTCTAGGTTTATAACTAGTTTTAATTTCACAAAGACATTTATCGTGTGGTGATTGGTTATATGGAAAAAGACAAAGGATAGGAACTGGGGGTTTAGTATGTCAGATAGACACAGTAAACATGCAATAAAGAAAGCCAGCTCAGAAAAACATGGATTGAATTCTGCGTTCCTGTCTCCGACCTCCAGATCACGAACCCAACATTTACACAATATTTCAATTAAACCTGTGCGATACCCATTAAAATATCCAGTTTTTTGGAGCCTCGTCACACCTGCCATAAAACTTCTCTACACTGAACGTAGACCTGAGGACCCATTAATGCAAGGGAGCAGCACTACAGCCACGCCACCTTGCCCCCCGCCTCCCATGTCTAATAGAGTTCATGCTTTAATGCATTTCATCGTGGAAAAGATATCAAGTATTTATCTTAGTATTCTGAATGTTCATTGAGCAGGAATATCATGAAGTCAATGTGCGGCGATTGCTGCCGGCGCTTCCTCAGTGCAATAGGAAGTCAGTTTAAGAAGCGCGCAGAGATTAACTGCTGGGTCGGGAACACTTAATATAAAGCATTTAATGTGCTACATTAATTTATGACGGGGTTTGAGAAAATCTAGTAAATGAAACATTTATTTTAAGATGAAATTTAGTTTGCGACATTCTACTGATAAAATAAACTACGAGACTAAAGTGGAAATGTCGACTTTAATCTCGACATTTAATTTTTTTTTTGTCTTCACTGTGTCCATATTTTTTTTCACCGTGGCCTTAATACGCTCCCGTAGGTTTTTCAGGGCCTGTTGTGCCAGGGTTAATCAAGCAATGATCCATTTCTCATCCGCGATGCTACTTGTTTCAGTTTCAGCAACACGCATATAGCGAGAACAACATGCTTACCGCAGTGCATTATGGGTTACACTGGTAATTCCTAATGACGTATTCGAAATTCCGCAAGGTGGTACATTTCCAAAGAAGTAAATATTACCGATGTTGTCGGGAAAAAAATAATCGCGTCTAAGTGAAGATTTTTATTGATATTTCATAACATTTGGAAACCGTTACAATATTTTCTTCTTTATTTTTAATAAAAAGACAGCGCGAAACCAACTTGTTTTATATGAACATTTCTCTAATCAAAACGATCTATAGACAGCTCATCAAAATTGATGTCGCGCAATAAATTTCTTAAGTCCTCAATATATCACAACCTACGCAAACTCGCAAATTTCAGGAAAAATTAACTGCCTAACAAGCTTTATGTGGAGAAAACAATTGCATTGTTGGTGAAATGACCGCATTTTTATGTAGAAAAAATGAATTTTGTCAATAATATATAAAAGTTAACGATTATAATGAAAAATCATCAAATTCCATTGTAATGTCGGCAAGAAAAAAATTACTGCATCTCCAAGCGTGTAAATAGTAGGGTAAAATACTTATGTAAGACCACAAGAGGGATTCCTCTTTGAAAAATCAGCCGTCATTTTGTAAACAATATTGAATACCAATTTGATAAATGAAGAACATGCCTAAGTAGACTGTTTCTGCACGAAGTACGCCCAAATGTTTAAAATTTGAAAGTTGTGGTAAAAATGTGCCCTGCAGAAGTAATTCTTTTTTCTGCTGAAAATTGCACTTCTCCGCGAACAACTGAAGCCAGAAAAACACGCTTGTCCGACGGTCAATTTACCCGTGTCGCACAAGTTGTGCGTTGGAATTCCGCACCCCTGATTATTCATGAAGCTTCTATTGGTGATCTGTCTTTCTGCGTTAACCGCATATGTTTTCATACGTCTCAAACCAAGGGGATACGAGGCTAAAATGAATCGAGAAGCGTGCATACATACTCAGTGCATCCCCTCTCGGGAAACGAACCTCGGACGTCGGCGCTACAGGCGAAGGCTCTACTATTGCGCCACAGCGTGCGGTTTGTCTATTTGAGCGTAGCAGTGTAATTCGGATTTTGTTCAGCACTCTTTGGAACTGTTGCTTTTTGTCTGCGCACTGCGTCAGTTCACGTGAGCCGCTGAATTTGGTTTTATATGTCACTCGCTCGCTTCTAATTGTTTCGCTGCCTTCTGAATTATATAATGCATGTTTTCTTCAGCGCTTTTTGTAGCTCTTCCTGGTTTTCTACGTAATGCATGATTACGTGAGAGGCGTGATGATGTCACACGAAACTCCGCCCGCCACGGCTTTCGAGCTCAACTCCATTACAGTAAATAGAGAACAATAGCTTCTAGTTATGACCATTATGCGTAGAATTTCGAAATGAAACCTGCCCAACTTTTGTAAGGAAGCTGTAAGGAATGAGCCTGCCAAATTTCAGCCTTCTACCTACACGGCAAGTTGGAGAATTAATGATGAGTCAGTCATTGAGTCAGTCAGTCAGTAAGTCAGTCAGTCAGTGAGGGCTTTGCCTTTTATTAGTATAGATATACCCATGCTTCGCAGTAGAGAAGTAGTGTGTTAAAGAAGTTATGAAAAAGAAAAGGAAACATTTTAAAAAATAATGTAACATGATTGTCAATGTACAGTAATTGTTTTGTGAGTGTTACTGAGTGTTGCTGTCATCAAGGATTTGATTAGCATTATTTCTTTCAATCAGGTTTGTATTTGTAGGATGTGTTGTGTTCAAGTTACATTCCGTGTTTGTCAATCGTTGCAAAGATAA
>NC_053157.1:245593122-245609565 GCF_016835505.1 Polypterus senegalus | reverse complement strand
AGTTGATGGAGATTTTTGGGATGCACATCCAGGGCACGAAGCTCCCGTTCCACCACATCCCAAAGATGGCTCTATTGGGTTGAGATCTGGTGACTGTGGGGGCCATTTTAGTACAGTGAACTCATTGTCATGTTCAAGAAACCAATTTGAAATGATTCGAGCTTTGTGATATGGTGCATTATCCTACTGGAAGTAGCCATCAGAGGAGGGTACATGGTGGTCATGAAGGGATGGACATGGTCAGAAACAATGCTCAGGTAGCCAGTGGCATTTAAACGATGCCCAACTGGCACTAAGGGGCCTAAAGTGTGCCAAGAAACCATCCCCCACACCATTACACCACCACCACCACCAGCCTGCACAGTGATAACAAGGCATGATGGATCCATGTTCTCATTCTGTTTACGCCAAATTCTGACTCTACCATTTGAATGTCTCAACAGAAATTGAGACTCATCAGACCAGGCGACATTTTTCCAGTCTTCAACTGTCCAATTTTGGTGATCTTGTGCAAATTGTAGCCTCTTTTTCCTATTTGTAGTGGAGATGAGTGGTACCCGGTGGGGTCTTCTGCTGTTGTAGCCCATCCGCCTCAAGGTTGTGCGTGTTGTGGCTTCACAAATGCTTTGCTGCATACCTCGGTTGTAACAAGTGGTTATTTCAGTCAAAGTTGCTCTTCTATCAGCTTGAGTCAGTCGGCCCATTCTCCTCTGACCTCTAGCATCAACAAGGCATTTTCGCCCACAGGACTGCCGCATACTGGATGTTTTTCCCTTTTCACACCATTCTTTGTAAACCCTAGAAATGGTTGTGCGTGAAAATCCCAGTAACTGAGCAGATTGTGAAATACTCAGACCGGCCCGTCTGGCACCAACAACCATGCCACACTCAGAATTGCTTAAATCCCCTTTCTGACATTCAGTTTGGAGTTCAGGAGATTGTCTTGACCAGGACCACACCCCTAAATGCATTGAAGCAACTGCCATGTGATTGGTTGATTAGATAATTGCATTAATGAGAAATTGAACAGGTGTTCCTAATAATCCTTTAGGTGAGTGTATAACTATATGTACAAAAGAATATCTACAAGGCCACCAATATCACAATTACTCCTCCACTAGCTCAGCAGTTCTTAATCCTACCTCACCTTTAGGTCCACTGATGACCCCTGTTGGCCGGCAACTCCTTAAATAGAACCGGTAAGATCATCCAGCCAATGGATTGATGATAGATAGATAGATAGATAGATAGATAGATAGATAGATAGATAGATAGATAGATAGATAGATAGATAGATAGATAGATAGATAGATAGATAGGGGAAATTCACATAATCCAGCAGCAGTATACTGATACAAGAAACAATATTAAATTAAATAGTGATAAAAATGAAAAAATGAAGAATTGAAAAAAATGAAAAAAATAAAAATAAAATTAATGTTAGCATTTACTCCCCCGGGTGGAACTGAAGAGTCGCATAGTGTGGGGGAGGAACAATGTGCCACCCTGTCTATCCCACTCACCTAACCAGGTAAACGCTGACTTGTTCACGCCATGCTCCATGACACGCCCTGAGTAACTTTCAATTTAAACTCGAACCCCTGCCGGTCTCATGCATGTAAACCCCCCATGGACTCCCAATGGCTATGCTGAACTCAAGCACTCCAGTTGCTGACTCACAAGTAAGTAAATTCAGTAATTTACAATACGGGATCCCCATCTCTGACTCTGAAAGTCCTGGCTTTTTCTTTCAGGAGCTCCACCCCTTAAACCAACTGTGCTGGACAGGCTGCGTGTAAAACTGAACAAGAGAGGAGGAGCTCCTACTGGCCATGATACAGCTCCAGTTGTGCCAGTAGTCTCTGCGAATTACATCGCTCACCCGCTACAAGGCCCCACATTCCCATGGCAGCGCCTTCAACGCACAAATGGTAAGCGCACTTCCTTTATGAGGGTATACATTTAATCTTATAAATAATGCTGATCGGTTTAAGGCTTCTTTAAATTCAATTTTGTAATTTGCGGAGTTGGACATTACCACACCAGGCAGAGGATACTCTCGAGTAAAACACAAATGACAGCCTGAGAGCATCAAGGGAAAGATTCAACAATCTGACGAGACCAACATTGAACTCTTTAAACAGAAGACCAAGCAGGATGTCTGGAAAGGACCAGGCGCTGCTCACCACCTGCCTAATGCCAATTGTATAGTGAAGATGGTGGTGACAGCATCAGGCTATGGGGACAGAGTGACAGGTCAGAACTGAGGGGTGAAGAAGTGCAGTCAAATACAGAGAGGACCCTAAAGAAAACCTCCTACCTCAGACTGGGCGATGAATCAACGACCTGAAGACTACAGCCAAGACAACTCTGGAGTGGCTTTGTGACAAGTCTGAGTGACCTTGAGTGACCAGACTGGGATCGCACAGAACGTGTCTGGACAGACCAAAAGATGGCAGTTCAGAGATGCTTCACTTGAAATCTAACAGAGTTTTAGAGGATCTGACAGGTAGAATGGGATCAACTGGCCAAATCCAGGAGTGTAAAGCTGGTAGTGACACTTAGTCAAGAAGAGCACCAAAAGGGCTTCCACAAAGACCAGAATTTAAAATTAAATCAACAACACAGTAAAGTGTGCAGAAAGTGAAGGGATCTCAATACTCTCTGACTGCCTGTCTATTTATTATTAATATCAACATTCAGATCAACATTTGACCTAATTTGCCTGTCCTTGTATTTTTTATAAATGTTTTATCTGAACTCCTCTGTATTTGTAATCCATGTTTAAGAACTAAACTAAGATCCCACAATGCCATCTTCACAGTTTTCATTCTTCTTCTCTTTTCTTTTTATTTTCAGCTCATGAAGCTCCAGTTTTCGCCCTCCAGCCTCCTGAACCTCAGAGCAGAGACGACTTTTTAAAATGTGAGTTTGTGCTTTGACTGAATGGATCATCACAATTATAATCATTGAAGTTTTAATAATCCAGGACAGGCCTAGAATATGAAAGTCTGAGTGTTGTGTGATTGAGGGGCTGAGAGTGATGGGGTTCCTGTGACTGGTGCATTATGGGATAGAGAGACTCAGGTAGTGAATCACCAAAGCCGTCTGTTGAACCTGAGTCTTGATGTGTCCAAAAATGTTAAAAAAGGAAAAGAAAAAATAAAATCCACGTCATGGGGTGCACTTCCTTTTTCACACAACTGTATATACAGACACAGATAAAAGTGTTGCTTTAAAAATGAAGCACAATTGTAAGTTAAAGCTGACAAAATTCCTCGTCATCTTTCATTCTTTAGTCCACAGAGCAAACACTTTGAGTTCTCGACTTCACAAATTTAAGACATTAAAACAAATAAAAATGGTAGAGAGAATTATTGGGGGTCCTTAGAAGTTCAAAGACCTCAATGGACTGTCATGACATCTCAAGCCGACTGATTCCTCTAATGAGTGTCACCGGGGTCTTCAGTCACTCAGTCAAGTCCTCACTCGGCAGTGTTCTGTCATTGTGTGCCTCACACTGAATAAGGACAAGAGAAGAGGAGGAGATGAAGAAGGTCACAGCCAAGGGTGGTCAAAGTGAAGACAACAAGATCACCTCCACAGAGCTTCATGTTCCAGTGAGCACAGTTGCTAATATTCTCAAGATGTTTGAGGATCCACAGGACTGTAGCCCACCTCCCTGATGAGACCGCCAGAGTAATGCTGACCTCAGATTGTACAGAAGGAGAGTTTAAATAGAGGAGACAAAATAAGAAAACATCAAGAGAGAATTAGGCAGACCTCAGAGATCAAAGGACAACAATATCAAGTCACACCATCTGTTACTGTGTCAATGATGTGTCAAGAAATGAAATGAGAGCTTTATGGTGAGTTACAGCAGCTCTGTGTCCACAGAAGACAAAGCAATGCCATTAATGGTCTGAGGTTGAAGTGCTGAATCTGTGAAGGTCACAATGAAATCAGGAGATCATCAAGGTGTTTGGGAGTGAATGTCACAAAGGTGAGACCACCAAGAATGGGAGAAAAGAAGACATTGGAATGTTGTGAAGTGTCTGCTATGAGCCCAGAACTGAATCCAAGTCAACATCCATGGAAAGAGCTGAACGTCACAGCTGTGAGAAAAAAGGCCATCAGACATCAAGACGAGTGAGCCGGGTGGGCAGTGAGAGGAGTAGAAGTCTCACCCAGAGCCACAGGAAGTGCTTGGTTGCAGTTATTAACTCCAGATAATGAGCGACAGAACATGAGGTGAGGGTCTGAGTCACTTTGTGTGAGCCATCAGAATTTGGTTTATTGTTTCAAATAATCTGTGAAGTCAAAATACAAAGAAAGAGTCTGCTGTGTGGAATAAGAATGGCAGGTGACAGTCACTGGGGTCACTTTACACTTATTTGACTGAAAAATGGGATTCGTGTTTAAAAAGTGGAAGAGGACCAAAAATTCTGGGGGCATCTCGGTGATCGAAACAGTAGAGAGACAGATGTGAAAGGCGCTACATAATATAGTGATATTAAAGTCACTATATACTATAAGAGATGGGAAAGAAATGATGTGATGGATAGAGCAAAGAGAAATACAGAATATGACACATAAATATGAAAAGCACTATATAAGAGAAAGATGAGCAGTGCACTAAAATAATAAATAATAGGAAAGACATAACACTGAGAGAGAAAATGACAAATGGGAAGTGAGTTAAGGACAAATACAGTAGACAAATGTGAAAGGCGCTATAATAGATAGATATGCCACCAAGATTCACACTGTCAATGAGGCGGTGATTTACTTATTTTACTGGAGGATTACCAGGGAAAACCCCAGCCTTGCAACGACACACACACACACACACACACTACAGAGACAAAAAAAAGAACATGCTGGGAGTTTAAACGATAAAAAGTATAATAAAATTAAATGATATAAATGAAGCAGTAATACCACCCCTGATCCCTTCGGCAATATTACATTTAACATATAAACACAATAAACACACATCAAAGTCCATGGAAACCCAAACGTATGAAATGAGAAGTGGTGAAGTTAAGTCCAGAGATCTGTATGATGAAAGGGAATGGAAAACACAGTCCTACCTGTAGTTGCTGTAAGTATGACGACAGATGGATGGTTCAGGAGCGCTCCTTCTTCTGGGAAAGCCAATGAATCCACACACAGTCCTCAGTAGACAGTAGACAGGTAGACAGATGATCCAGACCCCAACAAACAATACAATCCAGGAAACAATGATGATAAATGATGCTAAATGGCAGAATTAACGGCAAGCAGTCCAGCAGATATACATAACACACCAAACAAACAAAACAAACAAAAAAAAACTTTTTCCTTCTTTGACACCTGCCCTCCTTTAAAACCCCACTGGCCACCTTTGACCCCAACAGCCCCTGCAAGGACTGCTGGGAGATGCAGTTCTAACTATTAATAGCATTGCTACAGATATACATGAAAGGCACTATATAAAAGATAAAGGATGAATGCAGTGTGGTGTAGTGGTGAAGATTTTGGACATCAAACTCTGAAGTTGTGGGTTCAAATCCCACTACTGACACCACTGTGTGACCTGAGCAAGTCACTTCACCTGCCTGGACTACAATTGGACAAAGAAAAGTAAAGGAAACAATGGAATCTCAGATGATGGGAGTCACCTTGGATAAGAATGACAGTCAAATAATAATACCGTGATAGATAGATAGATAGATAGATAGATAGATAGATAGATAGATAGATAGATAGATAGATAGATAGATAGATAGATAGATAGATAGATAGATAGATAGATAGATGATAAACCTGATGCCCAGGTAAGCAGAGAGCTGAGGAGACTTTCTGCCAGCAAAGCAGCAGGTCCAGATGGCGAATCGCCACGACAGTTGAAGGCCTGTGTGTTGTAGCTGGGGAGTCCTCTACAGCGCATCTTGAACCTGAGCCTGGAACAGGGGAGAGTTCCAATGCTTTGGAAAACTTCTTGCATCACCCCAGTCCCAAAGATATCACGCCCTAGTGAGCTGAATGACTTCTGGCCTGTTGCTCTGACATCACATGTGATGAAGACCATGGAGCGGCTGCTGCTTAACCACCTGAGGCCACAGGTCCGCCACGCCCTTGATCCTCTGCAGTTCGCATACCAGGAGAAGGTGGGAGTGGAGGATGCCATCATCTACATGCTAAACCGATCCCTCTCCCACCTGGACAGAGGCAGTGTTTCTGTAAGAATTATGTTTCTGGACTTCTCTAGAGCCTTCAACACCATCCAACCTCTGCTCCTTAGGGACAAGCTGACAGAGATGGGAGTAGATTCATACCTGGTGGCATGAATCGTGGACTATCTTACTGACAGACCTCAGTATGTGCGTCTCAGGAACTGTAGGTCTGACATTATGGCAAGCAACACAGGAGCGCTGCAGGGGAATGTACTTTCTCCGGTCCTATTCAGCAAACATACATCGGACTTCCAATACAACTCGGAGTCCTGCCATTTGCAAAAGTTCACTAACGACACTGCTATGGTGGGCTGCATCAGGAGTGGGCAGGAGGAGTATTGAAACCTAATCAAGGACTTTGTTAAATGGTGCGACTCAAACCACTTACACCATAACACCAGCAAAACCAAGGAGCTGGTAGTGGATTTTAGGAGGACCAGGCCCCTCATGGACCCCGTGATCATCAGAGGTGACAGTGTGGAGAGGATGCAAACCTACAGTATAAATACCTGGGAGTGCAGCTGGATGATAAACTGGACTGGACTGCCAACACTGATACTCTGTGTAAGAGAGGACAGAGCCGACTATACTTCCTTAGAAGGCTGGCATCCTTCAACATCTGCAATAAGATGCTGCAGATGTTCTATCAGACGGTTGTGGCGAGTGCCCTCTTCTACGCGGTGGTGTGCTGGGGAGGCAGCATAAAGAAGAGGGACGCCTCATGCCTGGACAAACTGGTGAGGAAGGCAGGCTCTATTGTAGGAATGAAGCTGGACAGTCTGATATCCGTGGCAGAGCAACAGGCACTGTGCAGGCTCCTGTCAATCATGGAGAATCCACTGCATCCACTGAACAGGATCATCTCCAGACAGAGGAGCAGCTTCAGTGACAGACTGCTGTCACCGTCCTGCTCTACTGACAGACTGAGGAGACCCCAAATTAACATTACACACGATTATTGTCTGTTATACCTGCCTCACACTCTCCACCTTGCATTTTTTAACTTGCATTTTTATCACTCTTTAATTAATGTTGTTTTTATCAGTATGCTGCTGCTGGAGTATGTGAATTTCCCTCTTGGGATTAATAAAGTATCTATCTATCTATCTATCTATCTATCTATCTATCTATCTATCTATCTATCTATCTATCTATCTATCTATCTATCTAAAAAAAATAGAAAACGCTGATTGTAACTTTTACTGAAACAATTTATGACGTTGTGAAGTGCAACTCAAAGTGGATTGATTTTAATATCTCAGGTCAGACTTATGATTTGAAAGTGTCGCCAGCAGAAAGCATTATGTAACTGTTTTGTGACTGATGAGCTGAAAGTAATGGTGTTCCTGTGACTGGTGCATTATGGGATGTTGACATTCAGGACAGGGAAGCACCAAAGCAGTCTGTTAGGCTTGATTCTCTTAATTGTCAAGTGAACTTATGGGAAATAAAAATGAAATCCTGCCAACTACGCCATATCCACCTCTAACAATATTCTGATCTCCATGTCCTTTGTCATTTTTCTATTGTCTTATTTTTTTATTTGTCCTTACTGCTGTTTTCTCTTGCTGTATTCCAGTGTCTCCTTTCTGATGCTTTTCTTCTTCAGTCATTTCTTTATAATATTGATAAAAGTAATCTATTTATACAACATATGGCATTCAATGAAAGCAGCTCAATGTGTTTCACATAAAAACACAATGTCCACCACCATTAACATATACATAAACAATATACGGATATACAGTCACAGCAACAAGCATTGGATTAAAAAAGAATCACAAATTTAAGTGAAATAAGTTAAAGCTGACAAAAGTACTCGGCATCTGCAATTCTTTTCTCCACAGAGCAGAAATGTTGTTATTTATTCATGACTTAATACATTGTAGGAATTAAGCCAAATCAAGATGGCATGGATAATTCTGTGGAAGCCATTAGATAATAAAAGACACCATTGAATAAGAATCAGTCCAAAATGAGAATCACGGGGGTCTTCTATCACTCAGCCCTCACAAAGCTTTGCTGAGTCATTGTGTGTATCACACTGGACATGGATAAGAGAAGAGGAGGAAAGGAAGAAGGTCACAGTCAAGCATGGCTAAGGTAAAGGCTACAAGGCCATCTCCACAGAGCTTCATGTTCCTGTGGCCTCAGTAATTAACATCAAGAAGTTGAAGATCCATTGGACTGTAGCCAGACACGCAGAATGCTAGCAGCTGCAGATGGAAAATGGACCCCTAATTGAACAGAAAGACAGCTTCAGTGGTGGAGAAAGAACAAAGGCAAACATCAGGACAGATTCAGGCTGACTTCCAAGATCAAAGTACAGCAGGTTCAAGTAGCTTCATCAATCACTTACTGAATGAAAGTGGGCTCTGTGTTGGAAGACCCCACTTATGAAAGACAAACTAAAAAATAAAATAAATAACTGACTGGAGTTTTCTAATACATGTTGACAAGCCACAGTGCTGGAGAAAATCCTTTGGACTTATGAAACTAAACGAGAGCTTTACAATAAGTCACAGCAGCTCTGTGTTGGCAGAAAACAAAATGAGTGTTCAATGAAAAAACACAAAACATGGAGGAGGCTCATTAATGTTAGGGGGTTACTGTGCTGAATCAGTGCAGAGCACACTACAATGAGAAGATCATCAAGACATTCTGGAGCAAACGTCACAAAGCTCTGTCTGAAGTGCACATCATGGATCTTCCAGAACATACAAGTAAGACCACCCAAATATGGTGGAAATCACATTGATGTGGTCCGCTATGCACCCTAAAATGAATCCAAGTCAACATCCATGAGAAGAGCTGGAAGTTACACTTGGGAGAAGAAGACCATCAAAGCTCAAGAAGATTGCACTTCATTTCTCCTCCACTGAGTAATGACACTTTCATACAGATTTAGCACTTATAAACCTCTGACTGCAGACACGGACTCCCAGCCAGGTAACTCCCACCTATAGAGATGAAGGGGGACACTCGCAGTGTCTCTGGTGGGGCTCAGGAGACGCGCTTGTCGAGTGCCCCTTCCTTTTTTAGTTTTATCAACGTCAGACCACTGAGGTCCATAACAGATGATCTTCATCTTCTTCTTGGCCCCAGTAAGGACTATTCTCTCTGGTCAGCGTATTTCTGTGTGGACACCTGGCTTACTGCATCAGTTCCTGACTCCACATTAGAACTGCTGGGGTTTCTGCTTTACAGAGCAGTTAGAGATGCTGATCATCACAACAAGTCAAAGGCGCTGGAGTCTGCTGCTATATTAGTATGTTTGTGTGGACTCCCACCTCTCAGACTGTCTCTGTATCAGCACAGGTGCCCCTCAAGGCTGTGGACGGCCCCCCTACTTTACTCCTTGTACCCCAATGACTGCAGGTTCAAAGATCCTTCAGTTAAATCATTAAGTTCACTGATGACACCACCATTATTGGTCTAATTACTAACAGCAATGAAACACCTTCTAGAAAAGAGAGGTCTTGTCTTGTGTCTTGGTGATCTTCAACACCCTGGTGCTCAAGACCCCTGAGACAGTGGAAATGGCCATCAACTTTCACAAACAGCAGTCACAACCTCTAACACTAGAAATGAATGATTCAGCAGTGAATATGGTTGACTTCTTCAAAGTTCAGAGCACAACAATCACAAAGAGTCTCAGCTGGGACATGAACACCACCACATCACTAAGAAGGCACAGCGGCGATTGGACTTCTTATGCCAGATAAAGAAATTCACAGCCAATCCTCATTCAGTTTCACAAAGCCGTAATTGAAAGTGTAATCATATTCTCCATTGGTGTCTGGTTTGGTTCAGCAACAGCACACTCCAGAAATAAATGACAGTGTGTGGTGAGGTCTGCTGTGCCCCTCATCTGTACAGACCTGTAGACATCTCGTGTCACTAACCGTGTCATAAGGACCACCACAGACTCATCTCAGCAGCTCAGCACTTCTTCACACAAACTCCCAAACGCTTCAGTCAATTCAAACTCAAACTAACAGACACCTCCATAGTTTCTTAGCCAGAGCGACAGCCTCTCCCAGCAGTAACTTAGCCATCTTGTGTGTGTATTCATGTGTTCTGTCAGAGACTGTGTGAAGGTGTGTGTGTGTACACAGTATGAGGACGTGTGTGTGTGACATGGGAATACACACTACACACTACACACTCACACTGGCACATCACTATCGGCACGTCTCCTTTATAATTGGATTATTCTACAACTTGGTGTGAAGTTTGTCTTTTTAACTTCATCTATTTCTGTTTTTTGTCTGTAATGTTGTGTTCTGTTATAAGGAGCTCCAAATCTACCAAGTCAGATTCCTGCACATGAAGTACTGGAGAATAAAAGGGATTCGGATTTATTGTGATTCTAGAATTTTATTTTAAATACCCACAGATTCTGTCCAATCATATGAACTCTTTACCATCTCATCAGCGCAGCTCCTGATTGGCTCTTGTTAATTGTCTGTGTTGTGCTCCGCCCCCTGTCCTGTTACACACTCCCAGATTTCCTCACTTGTTTTCTTTTCTCTCCATTCAGACTTCTGTCCTCTCACACTGGACATCAACACGGCACACAGAGACCTCCGTCTGTCTGAAGGAAACAAGAAGGTGACACATGTGGGGACAAAAGCCGAATATCCTGATCACCCTGACAGATTTGACCACTGTGTCCAAGTTCTGTGCAAAGAGGCTCTGACTGGGACTCGCTGTTACTGGGAGGTGGAGGGCAATGGAGACTTCATGGATATTGGAGTCGCATATAAAGAACTGGGTAGAAAAGGAGGGGTCTGGGAGTGCGGCCTTGGAAACAACGACAAGTCCTGGAGTTTGCAGTGGTCTTATTCCCAGTACTCTGTGTATCACAATGACAAGAACACTGTAATCAGCACCCCCTACAGCCCCAGAATAGGTGTGTATCTGGACTGGCCTGCTGGCTCTCTGTCATTTTATAGCGTCTCACACACAATGACCCTCCTGCGCAGGTTCAACACCTCCTTCTCTGAGCCCCTCTATCCAGGGTTTAGGCTTAATGATTACTGCAGTGTAACAATCAGCCATTAGACACCATGTGACCACTGACCAGTACCCTCCACCAGTCACTTGATGTCCCCACAAGCGCAGGCCCTCTTTGTGTTTGTAGTTTGGGGTGAAATTAAATTTACAGGAGGGGTGGGTTGGGGTCAGCACCTCTGTAATTGAATTTGTAAATGTGGATGCAGGGCGAGTGCAGCTGTCAGGGTCTCCATTATTATTGAGTTTAAGTAGCCAATCAGGTGTGTGTGTCATAATGAGGGGCGGAGACACCTCAGACCTACAAATACCAGTCTGACCAGAAGGGGTCACTGTTGATTCACAGCCACATGTCCTTCAGCCTGACACCCCAACAACTACTGAGGCCCCCAATTGTCACTGAATGTCACCTGTTAAGTAGGACAGGCGTATGGTCCTGCTGGATCAGCACAACTGAAAGGCGCTATACAGACTCAGTATCGAGAGCTCTTGAATAGTGACTATATGTAGGAGCAGAGAGTGACAGATGGGACTGGAGTGTTGTCCACTCACCAGACATGTTGTGACCCTGCATTGGTCACTCAAAGGGTCCTTCACTGTGTTAGAATGAATTCACTGTGAACGTCTGAAGACGAGGACTCACCGGTCAGTCAGATGTCAGCCATACTGACAGAGTTTGGTGTTTTAGTTGATGTCACATTAAACTGTAAACTGCACCTCTTCCTTGTCCCCAGATTTGTCACTCTTGGTACCCTGAAAGCTCCAACATCTTCAATAAATGAATTCTTGGTCAGTTGGCACACACTTGACATGGGTGCACATGTCTGGCTTTGCAGTGGACTGGCACCCCATCCTGGGTTGACTCACCTTGTCCACAAGCCTGAAATCGTAAAATGGATAAGAAGGACAACGAATGGACAGAAGGGGTCACTGATTTGTCAGTAGCCAAACTGTAAAGGCCGACCCCTTACCCAGTGTGCAGCTACACTACCAAAACCTGTGGCCTGGATAAATTACTGAGACTCAACCTACTTATACCAAGCTGTACCTGTAGCAAATAATATTTTCCCCTCAATCGATGGTTAAACACAAGTAAACAAAAGCAAATGTGTAAAATAAGTTTATAAATGTTTTAAATGAAACACAGTAACAAAAACAATAATGCAATTCCCCACAGTAGAATATCTATATCTGTATATCCCTCCACCAATGCAGCAAAGTATAAACACCATATATACAATAACAAAAACTTACCTTGCCCCTGCAACATATAGCAAACACAAAACACAAATAACAACAATGGATGAATACTGATTTTAATGAACATGAACCTAAGTCCACAAATGGATGTGTTTGAATCTCTCGAATAAATATGGAATAATCTCACAATGCTTCCTTGGCGAATGGTGGATAATAATGTCCAACCCCAGGGTTTCTAGCAATGAATGAGCTGTCGTGAATCCAGCAGAATGAGAAACAAACTGGGCACAAGGCATAATGTGAAAAACAGCAGGAAATTATGATTTGTTGTTGTTAAATGATATCTCTGTCTCTCGCCTCCTTTTTTCCTCTGTCCCTCCTGATCATTTAAATAGTGATGAGCCGGATGTAACTGAAATGTAAACAGGTGGCTTTCCATCCTGAGGCTGCAGTCTCGCTCCCTCATCTGTCCCCTCTGCACTTATGGGGACAACATTCACTGACGTACACATAACGGACAGTAAATGGGATGATGGAAACAACATGCACTCAGCACATACACCGAATATACTAACACTATGTAGCACCGCTACATTACTACTGCCTCTTGTGGCCACTCTGAATTTTACACAGCAATTTACAGCACAATATCCAAAATTTGCGGGGGTTACGTTCTTAGAACACCCTCAAATTGTGAAAACGGTGAATTTTGGATGTGGTTAAAAAAATGGCTATTATTATTAGTTTAAACCGTAAATATGCCCCCAAATAACTTTAATTTAATTTCAATCTTAGCTTAATACATTACCTAAAAAAGATGAAATGGATGAATACTGAAATGTCAATGAACGTGAACTTGAGTCCGGGTAAATTACTGTAATGAATACGGATGACTGATCAAAAAAAATGGCATATTAGTACTGAACTGATATGTCACCCGCAGTGCTAGAAGGTAAAATACCGATGTTACCACTTCATGTATTGTAGTTCATGCAGCACATTTTCATTTTCCAGAAGCCTTAGAAGGTGCAGGGCGTTTCGGCATTTCATACTTGGGGGTTAATGTACCCCTGGACGCCAAATACTTTTTTGCTGCACTTTAAGTAAAAATCACAATTCACAAAGAAAAAGTGAAATTTTAATGGCACACCTTTTTTATCATGCAAAGAGCATCACAATTACTAATCATTTTACAGACTGCCAATGAATTGTAAAAACTATTTTAAAAAATACGTGAACAATATGTACAAAGTGCAACTGACGCCATGGATGTAAATCACTGAGCCAACTGCTCTTGAACTGCTGCAGTCAAGCACACAGAGGTAAATGCTGATGCTGGCAGGCCAGTCTAGTGCAGCGGTTCAATCCCAGGGACAGCGAGGCTGCAGTGCTGCAGGGTGTCACGCTTGGGTCACAGAATTGCACAGGAACACAGGAGATTGTAGAGGCAGGAACTTTATTCAAACATTCAAACAAACAGGTCTCTTTCAGAAGTAAAACAAGCTCAGTATGCAGTTAGTTATTGATTAAAGAAGAGACAAACATCATAGGGGAGCACAACAGGAGCAGAGGAAGTCTGGTGGAGGAGAGAGAAACAAAGCAATCAGCAAAAAAGGACAGGTGTTATTCAGGCTTTTAATTAAGCGTAGCGTCGCGTGAGAAGCATATCACGCGACAGAGCAGATGCAAGTAAGTCCAGCAAGTAAGGGAACAATGTGAAAGTGGTCTATCAGGGTTGTTTAATTGGGGGTTTTTGAGGTGCATCTGTGTCTTCTAGGGGTGCGTTCAGCTTCCCTGCTCACAAGGGGCTGGTAGTGGCCATGAGCTGACTGCTCAACGAATGTACAGCACCGACTGATCAGCTTCTGCGAACTTGCAAATGGTGGTGGGAAGCGACTACTGCGTAGCCGGGTGTGGCCATTTAAAGGTTAAGAGGAACAAAACGGAAAACACAAGAACACTCAGCTAGAGATGTATCACAGTCAATCAGCAGCAAGGAGAAATGAATAACGCTGTAGCTGCTGCTAAGATTCACACCGTCGAGAAGACGATGATTTATTTATTTTTATGATGGAGATTCCAGGGATGCACCCAGCCTTGGCCCAGCTCGCACACACTCACAAACAGAGACAAAAACAAAGCAAACCGGTAATCGAACAGCAAAGAATGTAATGAAAACAAATGAAATAAATGAAACCGATACCACCCCTATTCACCTTACGGCGATTACACATTAGATACAACAAAACACACAGTAAATTATGAAAAATGGTAACGGATGAAATGTAATGATGAAAATAGATAGTCCAGACATCCACACATTAAACAAGAATGTAAAGATAGTCCTACCGCTAGCTCCTGAAATGGCGAAGACGGGTGGACAGGTTCAGGAGCGCACTTTTCTTTGCAGGATGGCCATGAATCCACTTACAGTCCTCATGTACACAGGCAGATGGCAGACATCACCAGATGCTGGGTTTCCTCCTTTTTAATGCTCTGCCAGGCCTTTACTGCAGCGGCTTTCAGTTGCTGTTCATCTGTCCAAAGAATATTTTTCCAGAACTGTGCTGGCTTTTTTAAATGTTCTTTAGCAAAGTCCAATCTAGCCTTTCTATTCTTGAAGCTTATGAGTGGCTTGCACCTTGCAGTGCACCCTCTGTATTTCCTTTCATGCAGTCTTCTCTTTATGGTAGACTTGGATATCGATACGCCGACCAAGCCCTGGAGAGTGTAGTTCACTTGGTTGGCTGTTGTGAAGGGGTTTCTCTTCACCATGGAAATGATTCTGCGATCATCCACCACTGTTGTCTGCCGTGGACGTCCAAGTCTTTTTGCATTGCTAAGTTCACCAGTGCTTGCTTTCTTTCTATATATACTATAGATTTTGCCTCTCGTAATATTGTAGCAATTTCTCGGATGGGTTTTTTCTGTTTTCGCAGTTTAAGGATGGCTTCTTTCACCTGCATGGAGAGCTCCTTTGACCGCATGTTGTCTGTTCACAGCAAAATCTTCCACATGCAAGCACCACACCTCAGATCAACTCCAGGCCTTTTATCTGCTTAACTGATAAGACATAACAACAGACTTGAACACACCTGGTCATGAAATAGCCTTTGAGTCAATTGTCCAATTACTTTTGAGCCCCTGAAATGAAGGGATTGAGATAAAAATATCCTTTAGTTGCCTCACATTTTTATGCAATTTTTTGTTCACTCCACTTCGACTGCATCTGAGTTGTTTCATTTAAAATTCATTGTCCAAATATTTATGGACCTAACTGTAACACTAACACTCCATATTGATGATCGATTTCTTAATAGCACTGGAAAAGTCAAAATATGCTTTTCAATTCTTCTAGACAATGGGGTGAGTAACAAATAATATGTTGATTTGGATTGAATATTTGATTTGTAAATCTAGCAGTGAAATCGATCATTTAGACCTGAGCAGTGCTCTCCATTCCACATCTGAGTGTCTGCACTCTGTCATGTGTCCCGTGTGCCCCTGTGTGCCCCTGTGTGTCCGCTGTGCCCTCATATGCCCACTCCAGCCTGAACCCCACCCACACACTACTCAGATGTTCAGTTACTAATAAAGATAGACATTAAATGGTGAATTTGATACTCATGGACACCACAAGAAGTTGAAGTGCATTGAGGACTGAAGTCAGCTGTGATGGTTCATTTTGGGTTTCATAGTTGGCATTTTCTTTACATTTTAATTTTATTTTCTTAAGGATTATTTTGTAAATGGCATTAATTTTTTTTGTTGTATGTACGGTGGTTTATTGAATATTTTTTTCTAAGTCTTGTTTATGTATTTGGTTAGCTTTGTTGTCCTTCATTGGCTACTTGGCACTGCAGCTGGAGCTCCGCCCACAGGGGTATTTAAGAAGAAGCTGCAGATGAAAGAGCCGCTCCAACACTGGGCTCTGTCCTGTCTGGTGGGCTCTGCTTTACGTTTTAATGTTTGGTGGTCCTTTTGGTCTCCTGCTCTGGTTTAGGTTTAA